>NW_027260902.1:47500-213675 GCF_045791955.1 Oncorhynchus clarkii lewisi
TCTCTCGCTCTCTCTTCAGTTTGTTCTCTCACTCTTCAGTTCGTTCTCTCTCTCTCTTCAGTTCGTTCTCTCTCTCTCTTCAGTTCGTTCTCGCTCTCTTCAGTTCATTCTCTCTCTCTCTCTCTCTCTTCAGTTCGTTCTCTCTCTCTTTAGTTCGTTCTCTCTCTCTCAGTTTGTTCTCTCTCTGGGTCTTCTGATGTTCTTCTTACTGTCCCTACCAGTCAAGACAGGAATGCAGTGGGTGTCTGTGTATGTTGTTTCCCCTGGTGCATCCACCCAGTATTCTCAGTTCATTTCCTGTTGTGTCTGTTAAGCACACAGCACTGCTCTGGCTTTACTCAGCGTGACATTCACTTGGACAATCAATGGTAGATGAGGCCCATGAAATGTAACACGCCATGAAGTAAAATCTGCCCTATTGGAATAGGATTCCTACACGGCCTATCAGCAGCAGCAGTGTGTGTGGTGTGTGTACGTGTGTACAGTATGTGTGTGTGCGCGTGTGTACTAGAGGTCGACCGATTAATCGGAATGGCCGATTTCAAGTTTTCATAACAATCGGAAATCGGTATTTCTGGACGCCGAATTTGCCAATTTATTATTTATTTATTTTTTAACACCTTTATTTAAACTTTATTTAACTAGGCAAGTCAGTTAAGAACATATTCTTATTTTCAATGACTAGGAATGGTGGGTTAACTGCCTGTTCAGGGGAAGAACGACAGATTTTTACCCTATCAGCTTGGGGATTCAATCTAGCAACCTTACGGTTAACTAGTCCAACGCTCTAACCACCTGCCTTACATTGCACTCCACGAGGATCCTGCCTGTTACGCGAATGCAGTAAGAAGCCAAGGTAAGTTTTTAGCTACAATATTACTAGTTTATCTAGCGTGTCCTGCGTTGCATATAATCGATGCTGTGCGCATTCGCGAAAAAGGCAGACAGAGAGGGAGAGAACAAACTAAAGAGAGAGACAGAGAGACAGACAGAACGAACAAACTAAAGAGACAGACAGACAGAACGAACAAACTAAAGAGACAGACAGACAGACAGACAGACAGACAGACAGACAGACAGACAGACAGACAGACAGACAGAGACCAAGGCATCCCTTAACTACGGCCTTCCTCCTATAATACTATAGCTATCCTCTTCCCTAGACATTGACATGGCAGGCTATTCAGGGACGTAGCAGAAACACAGCCTTAGCCGCAGGTCAAAAACTCTGCTTCACATCAGACAACCACATGAGGGAGTAGTCCGTTCCTGTTGTGACATCAGTGCCATGTCACACTCACTTCCCTTCTCAGAATGTAAGCCTGTGTCCCCAATGGCACCCTATGGCCTTTATAGTGCACTATAAAGACCTGGGCCCTACTGAAAAGTGGTGCACTATAAATGAAATACTCTGCCATTTGGCAAACACACTAAGAGAGAAGGGGGGGTTGGGAAAGCCCTTCCATCTTAACTAATTGCTGAGGGATACTGGGGGAATATTGCCTGTGATTGCTGTTGTTTGGCTGTCACTGATCAGGCCACTGGCATACAATGAACATTAAAGATTCCCCCTGCAGCCACAGTAGGGCAAGCAGCAGAGATATGTATGTATGTATGTATGTATGTATGTGTGTATGTGTGTGTGTGTGTGTGTGTGTGTGTGTGTGTGTGTGTGTGTGTGTGTGCATATCTGTCTGTCCCTGGAAACCAGTGTGAAGAAACAGATTTACTGTGGTTCCCCCCTTGACAAAAAGCTCCCTAGAAAGGACTTTCCTGTATCATGTCAGCCATATTGAGTATGAATACCGAGGTCAAATGATTGTCTTGTTGTATTGTCCATTCTAGTGTTGCATGGTATACCCACACTTCACTACCTTTTCTATACTAGAACATGAGAAACGGTTCACTAGAATCATTTGTGTAACTTTAGGTACTCCTGTCAAATGTGTCTCACGGATCAAGTCTGTCAGCGCAGCCAATGTCTCCCTTAATAGGCCAAAAACACTGTGCCTTCTCCACTCAGCCTGTACTGGGAGTCAGATCTCCACTCAGCCTGTACTGGGAGTCAGATCTCCACTCAGTCTGTACTGGGAGTCTGGACTGTATCATGTCAGATCTCCACTCAGCTGGGAGTCTGTCCTGCATCATGTCAGATCTCCACTCAGCCTGTACTGGGAGTCTGGACTGTATCATGTCAGATCTCCACGCAGCCTGTACTGGGAGTCAGATCTCCACTCAGCCTGTACTGGGAGTCTGGACTGTATCATGTCAGATCTCCACTCAGTCTGTACTGGGAGTCTGGACTGTATCATGTCATCATGTCAGATCTCCACTCAGCCTGTACTGGGAGTCAGATCTCCACTCAGTCTGTACTGGGAGTCTGGACTGTATCATGTCAGATCTCCACTCAGCTGGGAGTCTGGACTGTATCATGTCAGATCTCCACTCAGTCTGTACTGGGAGTCAGATCTCCACTCAGTCTGTACTGGGAGTCTGGACTGTATCATGTCAGATCTCCACTCAGCTGGGAGTCTGTCCTGCATCATGTCAGATCTCCACTCAGCCTGTACTGGGAGTCAGATCTCCACTCAGTCTGTACTGGGAGTCTGGACTGTATCATGTCAGATCTCCACTCAGCCTGTACTGGGAGTCAGATCTCCACTCAGTCTGTACTGGGAGTCTGGACTGTATCATGTCAGATCTCCACTCAGCTGGGAGTCTGTCTTGCATCATGTCAGATCTCCACTCAGCTGGGAGTCTGTCCTGCATCATGTCAGATCTCCACTCAGCCTGTACTGGGAGTCTGGACTGTATCATGTCAGATCTCCACTCAGCTGGTAGTCTGGATTGTATCATGTCAGATCTCCACTCAGCTGGGAGTCTGGACTGTATCATGTTAGATCTCTACTCAGTCTGTACTGGGAGTCTGGACTGCATCATGTCAGATCTCCACTCAGTCTGTACTGGGAGTCTGGACTGTATCATGTCAGATCTCCACTCAGCTGGGAGTCTGGACTGTATCATGTCAGATCTCCACTCAGTCTGTACTGGGAGTCTGGACTGCATCATGTCAGATCTCCACTCAGTCTGTACTGGGAGTCTGGACTGTATCATGTCAGATCTCCACTCAGCTGGGAGTCTGGACTGTATCATGTCAGATCTCCACTCAGTCTGTACTGGGAGTCTGGACTGTATCATGTTAGATCTCCACTCAGTTTGTACTGGGCGTCTGGACTGTATCATGTCAGATCTCCACTCAGCTGGGAGTCTGGACTGTATCATGTCAGATCTCCACTCAGCTGGGAGTCTGGACTGCATCATGTCAGATCTCCACTCAGTCTGTACTGGGAGTCTGGACTGCATCATGTCAGATCTCCACTCAGTCTGTACTGGGAGTCTGGACTGTATCATGTCAGATCTCCACTCAGCTGGGAGTCTGGACTGTATCATGTCAGATCTCCACTCAGTCTGTACTGGGAGTCTGGACTGTATCATGTCAGATCTCCACTCAGCTGGGAGTCTGGACTGTATCATGTCAGATCTCCACTCAGCTGGGAGTCTGGACTGTATCATGTCAGATCTCCACTCAGCCTGTACTGGGAGTCTGGACTGTATCATGTCAGATCTCCACTCAGCCTGTACTGGGAGTCTGGACTGTATCATGTCAGATCTCCACTCAGTCTGTACTGGGAGTCTGGACTGTATCATGTTAGATCTCTACTCAGTCTGTACTGGGAGTCTGGACTGTATCATGTCTGATCTCCACTCAGTCTGTACTGGGAGTCTGGACTGTATCATGTCAGATCTCCACTCAGCTGGGAGTCTGGACTGTATCATGTCAGATCTCCACTCAGTCTGTACTGGTCGTCTGGACTGTATCATGTCTGATCTCCACTCAGTCTGTACTGGGAGTCTGGACTGTATCATGTCAGATCTCCACTCAGCTGGGAGTCTGGACTGTATCATGTCAGATCTCCACTCAGCTGGGAGTCTGGACTGTATCATGTCAGATCTCCACTCAGCTGGGAGTCTGGACTGTATCATGTCTGATCTCCACTCAGTCTGTACTGGGAGTCTGGACTGTATCATGTCAGATCTCCACTCAGCTGGGAGTCTGGACTGTATCATGTCAGATCTCCACTCAGCTGGGAGTCTGGACTGTATCATGTCAGATCTCCACTCAGTCTGTACTGGGAGTCTGGACTGTATCATGTCAGATCTCCACTCAGTCAGAAGTTAACAGACTTGAATAATGTGAGACGGCATGTAGGAACTGTTAAATGACTTATTACTATATCCAGACAGGCTAGAAAACTTTACAATGCTAGAAGATACCGGTGGCTTCCAGCTTTGTAGACTAACTTTCCTTGCTTACAGCTGAAGCCAACATCCATTCACTACCGCTAGTACCATGTTTGTGATAATATACTAACCATTACGCAAAACATCCTAATTTCCAAACTGATTCAAAAGTGATTGCCATCAAAACGTTATTAATTCACTTAAATTGCTCTCTCACGTCTCTCCGTGAATGATGTCATTACTGGTTAAAGAGCGAGCACACACTTTTTATTGTTTTATTTTTTACATTTTACCCCGTTTTCTCCCCAATTTCGTGGTATCCAATTGTTTAGTAGCTACTATCTTGTCTCACTACAACTACAACTCCCGTACGGGCTCGGGAGAGACGAAGGTTGAAAGTCATGCGTGAAAGTCATGCGTCCTCCGATACACAACCCAACCAGCCGCACTACTTCTTAACACAGCGCCATCCAACCCGGAAGCCAGCCGCACCAATGTGCCGGAGGAAACACCGTGCACCTGGCAACCATGGTTAGCGTGCACTGCGCCCGGCCCGCCACAGCAGTCGCTGGTGCGCGATGAGACAAGGATATCCCTACCGGCCAACCCTTCCCTAACCCGGACGACGCTAGGCCAATTGTGCGTCGCCCCACGGACCTCCCGGTCGTGGCCGGTTACGACAGAGCCTGGGCCCGAACCCAGAGTCTCTGGTGGCACAGCTTTTATAAAACACTTTTATAAAATACGTTACTTCTATGCAGATGTTGTTTATCACTACAATAAAATGAGTCCCAATTGGAAGGGAAACAGATTGTTTGCCATCTGAAGCCCCATGAAATCAGCCAAAACAAGCTCAACTCAATGCATTCTCTTACTCCTATTCAATATGCATTCCCCTGTATTGTGAATAGGCTACATCTTGATTTTTACCAGTTTATCAATATATTTACCATTCAAACACACACACACACACACACACAACGTGCAACAATAGAAACCGAGAGACATGAGAGTGGGGGATGGGGGATGAAGAGAGGTGGCGTTATATAGTCATGAGATAACAAAGTGACATCACATTCATCATTAGGTGGAGAACACAGAATCTCCCCTCTCTGTATCTCAGAAAAACCCTGCATTTACTGGAACAGTTCAATACATCGCCAGAGGTCAGAGGTCAGCGTGATGATAGCCAATCTCAGTCTCACAGTAGCCAACCAGAGGGAGAGGCCTGACAGAGCGTGGGATGAGAGAGACACGCCGCCCACATCCTGTTTTCTAGGGCCTAGTACTGCCTGGAAAGCAGGCCATCCAGGGGAAACACACACACCTCAGGCTTACTGTTCACCCCTGCTGTGCTTGGCGCTGTGTCAGCACTCTCACAACCCATTATGTTTCCTCTGAAACTCTCCATAATGAAACAGTAACACTATCTACCAGGTAGAACAGCCAATAGAAACTAACTCTGTTGACAGTCCAAATAACTTGGCCACAGCAACACCAGGGGCCTCTGGGTGGCTCACAGGAAGGTAGGGAGATAAACAGTGTCCAGCTGAAGAAAACTGTTCTGGCACAGACATAAGATGTCTCTTTCACACTTTAGGGCCAACCCAAACCATACTGTGGTGGCTCAGATCTTTCCACATTTTCCACAGTTTCCAGCAACTATGGGTGATGGTGGACACACAAACAGACCAGCTCAGTACAGCTTGGTTTGACTCAGTAATGGTGAAAAACCCATTACAGGAAGGTATGTCTCCAGGAACAGGGTTGGAGTTAAACCTACAGGAAGGTATCTCTCCAGGAACAGGGTTGGAGTTAAACCTACAGGACGGTATCTCTCCAGGAACAGGGTTGGAGTTAAATCCTATAGGACGGTATCTCTCCAGGAACAGGGTTGGAGTTAAACCCTACAACATGGTAACTCTCCAGGAACAGGGTTGGAGTTAAACCTACAGGAAGGTATCTCTCCAGGAACAGGGTTGGAGTTAAACCCTACAACACGGTAACTCTCCAGGAACAGAGTTGGAGTTAAACCCTACAACACAGTATCTCTCCAGGAACAGGGTTGGAGTTAAACCCTATAGGACGGTATCTCTCCAGGAACAGGGTTGGAGTTAAACCCTACAGCACGGTATCTCTCCAGGAACAGGGTTGGAGTTAAACCCTACAGGACAGTATCTCTCCAGGAACAGGGTTGGAGTTAAACCCTACAGGATAGTATCTCTCCAGGAACAGGGTTGGAGTTAAATCCTACAGGACAGTATCTCTCCAGGAACAGGGTTGGAGTTAAAAACTACAGGACAGTATCTCTCCAGGAACAGGGTTGGAGTTAAAACCTATAGGACGGTATCTCTCCAGGAACAGGGTTGGAGTTAAACCATACAGGATGGTATCTCTCCAGGAACAGGGTTGGAGTTAAACCTACAGGACGGTATCTCTCCAGGAACAGGGTTGGAGTTAAATCCTATAGGACGGTATCTCTCCAGGAACAGGGTTGGAGTTAAATCCTACAGGACAGTATCTCTCCAGGAACAGGGTTGGAGTTAAAAACTACAGGACAGTATCTCTCCAGGAACAGGGTTGGAGTTAAAACCTATAGGACGGTATCTCTCCAGGAACAGGGTTGGAGTTAAACCCTACAGGATGGTATCTCTCCAGGAACAGGGTTGGAGTTAAACCTACAGGACAGTATCTCTCCAGGAACAGGGTTGGAGTTAAACCTACAGGACAGTATCTCTCCAGGAACAGGGTTGGAGTTAAACCTACAGGAAGGTATCTCTCCAGGAACAGGGTTGGAGTTAAACCCTACAACACGGTATCTCTCCAGGAACAGAGTTGGAGTTAAACCCTACAACACAGTATCTCTCCAGGAACAGGGTTGGAGTTAAACCCTATAGGACGGTATCTCTCCAGGAACAGGGTTGGAGTTAAACCCTACAGCACGGTATCTCTCCAGGAACAGGGTTGGAGTTAAACCCTACAGGACAGTATCTCTCCAGGAACAGGGTTGGAGTTAAACCCTACAGGACTGTATCTCTCCAGGAACAGGGTTGGAGTTAAATCCTACAGGACAGTATCTCTCCAGGAACAGGGTTGGGGTTAAACCCTACAGGACAGTATCTCTCCAGGAACAGGGTTGGAGTTAAACCTACAGGACAGTATCTCTCCAGGAACAGGGTTGGAATTAAACCTACAGGAAGGTATCTCTCCAGGAACAGGGTTGGAGTTAAACCCTACAACACGGTAACTCTCCAGGAACAGGGTGGGAGTTAAAAACTACAGGACAGTATCTCTCCAGGAACAGGGTTGGAGTTAAAACCTACAGGACAGTATCTCTCCAGGAACAGGGTTGGAGTTAAACCCTACAGGACAGTATCTCTCCAGGAACAGGGTTGGAGTTAAACCTACAGGACAGTATCTCTCCAGGAACAGGGTTGGAGTTAAACCTACAGGAAGGTATCTCTCCAGGAACAGGGTTGGAGTTAAAAACTACAACACGGTAACTCTCCAGGAACAGGGTTGGAGTTAAACCCTATAGGACGGTATCTCTCCAGGAACAGGGTTGGAGTTAAAACCTACAGGACAGTATCTCTCCAGGAACAGGGTTGGAGTTAAACCTACTATAGACAATCCAGTGAATGACAAAGGGCTTCTAAAGAGAGGTCAGATGTCTGGTGCTGGTACACACTAATCTGGGGTTTGACCTGCCTCAGCTAGCGGCTGAGCTTCAGCTCTCATTCTCACTGAGCCTAAATGAACCCTGATTTATAACTGACCCATTTACGTGGGTTGTTGTTTTATTTCCTAATAGACTTTGTGTCCAGTCAGACAGAGTTTTAGCTGCTATGTTGAGGAGCAGTTTGGCAAATGAGTCTGCGGTGTTATATGTAACGTACACAAACCTCAGTATTTTACAACTTCCTGCATGTGCAATACTCTGGACCACAATCCAGTTCATCTCTCTCGCCCCCTCTCAGATTGCCATCTTGGAAGGAGAGATACCAAACGACTGGTTTCCAAATCACTGGAGAATCTGCTCAGGAAATCAGGAAATGAAAATTCCAAAGGACAGCTCAAAGGAAATCTCTCTCTCTCCCCTGATCAGATTTGACCTAGTTTGGAGGTTGAGCTCAAAAACGTGACGGCCAAAATAAGCCGCTGTGTTCGTTCAGTCCCAGGTCCCTCTCATTACATAGGACACATTCCTGGGGCAGTGGCGCTCTCTGGGGTCTTGTTGGACAGAAATCGTATGTACCCTGATACCACTGCCTGTACCCACCTAGAGGGGTACTGAGTGTGTAGTATACCCCAACCCAACCCAGAGGAGCACAGTCTCTCTCTCTCAGCACCACAACACCTGTCTAATGCTCTGATAGGCTTTACTGTAACCATACCAGACACATGGAAACTCCACTGATTGTGTTCCCTACAAGAGGGCAACAGCTGTGTGCTGACTGGGTGAATACTGTGTGTAGCCTAATGTGAATAGATGTGAATACAGCAAATACTTGTACTATTGTGTGTGTAGTGAGGATGTGTAGTAATGTGTAGTAATCAGTAAGTGTGTAGGGAGGATGTGTAGTAATGTGTAGTAATCAGTGTGTGTGTAGTGAGGATGTGTAGTAATGTGTAGTAATCAGTAAGTGTGTAGGGAGGATGTGTAGTAATGTGTAGTAATCAGTGTGTGTAGTGAGGATGTGCAGTGAGGATGTGTAGTAATGTGTAGTAATCAGTAAGTGTGTAGTGAGGATGTGTAGTAATGTGTAGTAATCAGTAAGTGTTCCAGGGAGGATGTGTAGTAATGTGTAGTAATCAGTGTGTGTGTAGTGAGGATGTGTAGTAATGTGTAGTAATCAGTAAGTGTGTAGGGAGGATGTGTAGTAATGTGTAGTAATCAGTAAGTGTGTAGGGAGGATGTGTAGTAATGTGTAGTAATCAGTGTGTGTAGTGAGGATGTGCAGTGAGGATGTGTAGTAATGTGTAGTAATCAGTAAGTGTTCCAGGGAGGATGTGTAGTAATGTGTAGTAATCAGTAAGTGTGTAGTGAGGATGTGTAGTAACGTGTAGTAATCAGTGTGTGTGTAGTGAGGATGTGTAGTAATGTGTAGTAATCAGTGTGTGTGTAGTGAGGATGTGTAGTGAGGATGTGTAGTAATCAGTAAGTGTTCCAGGGAGGATGTGTAGTAATGTGTAGTAATCAGTAAGTGTGTAGTGAGGATGTGTAGTAATCAGTAAGTGTGTAGTGAGGATGTGTAGTAATGTGTAGTAATGTGTAGTAATCAGTAAGTGTGTAGTGAGGATGTGTAGTAATCAGTAAGTGTTCCAGGGAGGATGTGTAGTAATGTGTAGTAATCAGTAAGTGTGTAGGGAGGATGTGTAGTAATGTGTAGTAATCAGTAAGTGTGTAGGGAGGATGTGTAGTAATGTGTAGTAATCAGTAAGTGTGTAGGGAGGATGTGTAGTAATGTGTAGTAATCAGTAACTGTGTAGGGAGGATGTGTAGTAATGTGTAGTAATCAGTAAGTGTGTAGGGAGGATGTGTAGTAATGTGTAGTAATCAGTAAGTGTTCCAGGGAGGATGTGTAGTAATGTGTAGTAATCAGTAAGTGTTCCAGGGAGGATGTGTAGTAATGTGTAGTAATCAGTAAGTGTGTAGGGAGGATGTGTAGTAATGTGTAGTAATGTGTAGTAATCAGTAAGTGTTCCAGGGAGGATGTGTAGTAATGTGTAGTAATCAGTAAGTGTGTAGGGAGGATGTGTAGTAATCAGTAAGTGTTCCAGGAATAGACTCCTTTCATTATGCTGCCTTGTGTTTCTCCTCAATGTGTGCATCCCAAATGGCATCCTATTCCCTACATAGTGCACCCCTATCGACCCTAGTCAAAATTAGTGCACTTTAAAGGGCACAGGGTTCCATTTGGGACTGAACCATTATCTTTTCCATTGAACCAGCAGCACCCATCTGGCCTTTCAGAGTTCCATTAGACCTGATTACCCTCTTCCTCTCCCTTTCCCCCCTTACTCCTACTGTCCCATCTTATCTCCAAAATGCAATGTAACCACAGTGAGCCCTGGTCCTGTCCCGTCCCGTCCCGTCCCGTCCGTCCGTCCGTCTGTCATCCCCCTCAACCTCATGGCTTGTGCAGAAGGGGAGAGTAGAGAGCATCCATCCACCCCAGCTAAAAGCATAGCTAATGTCCAGTTCAGTACCCCTCCCCACCAAAAGACATGTCTCTATAGATTTGCCTAAACCAATCAGGGAGCCTAGTGTCCAGCATGCTTCACTTCATGGTGAAACACAATGCATTTAAACAGATACATACAAAACACAGCCTCCTCCTTACCTACAGCCCACTGATCTTTAGGCTGACCTGGGTCACCTCTTGTAGACACACACTTCCCTTTACTTCACTGTGTCATTCAGCACCGGACCGGACAGAACCACCATGATGATATCATCAGTTATGGACCACACAGAGACACAATGGACTCAGTCTCAACCTGGCCTGGTGAGGAGGTGGTAGGGAGGAGGAGAGGAGGAAGGGGAACAGGCTCTGTGTTTGTCTGGGGAGGTGTGGGACAGTGAATGGGTGGATGGCAGGAGAACACAGAAGCTGTGTGACGAGTCAGTGGGATGATCACAGATCCTCAATGTGTAGAACAGAGTATGTCAGAGGAGAGAGGAGTGTAGCGTGCCCATTTTGGAGTGACTTTCCCAAAGGCAGGATTGTCGGACATCTCGCCCGCTACAGTACAGCTCCATTACCGCTACAGTACAGCTCCATTACAGCTCCATTACAGCTACAGTACCGCTACAGTACAGCTCCAGTACCGCTACAGTACAGCTCCATTACAGCTACAGTACAGCTCCATTACAGCTCCATTACAGCTACAGTACCGCTACAGTACCGCTACAGTACAGCTCCAGTACCGCTACAGTACAGCTCCATTACAGCTACAGTACCGCTACAGTACCGCTACAGTACAGCTCCAGTACCGCTACAGTACAGCTCTATTACCGCTACAGTACAGCTACAGTACCGCTACAGTACCGCTACAGTACAGCTCCATTACAGCTCCATTACAGCTACAGTACCGCTACAGTACCGCTACAGTACAGCTCCAGTACCGCTACAGTACAGCTCCATTACAGCTACAGTACAGCTCCAGTACCGCTACAGTACAGCTCCATTACCGCTACAGTACAGCTCCATTACAGCTCCATTACAGCTACAGTACAGCTCCAGTACCGCTACAGTACAGCTCCAGTACCGCTACAGTACCGCTACAGTACAGCTCCATTACCGCTCCATTACAGCTCCATTACCACTACAGTACAGCTCCATTACCACTACAGTACAGCTCCATTACAGCTCCATTACCGCTCCAGCTCCATTACCACTCCATTACCACTCCAGCTCCATTACCACTCCAGTACCGCTCCATTACCACTCCAGTACCGCTACAGTACAGCTCCAGTAAAGCTCCATTACCGCTACAGTACAGCTCCATTACCACTCCATTACAGCTCCATTACAGCTACAGTACAGCTCCATTACCGCTCCATTACCGCTACAGTACAGCTCCATTACAGCTCCATTACAGCTACAGTACAGCTCCATTACAGCTACAGTACAGCTCCATTACAGCTACAGTACAGCTCCATTACAGCTACAGTACAGCTCCAGTACCACTCCAGTACCGCTACAGTACAGCTCCATTACCGCTCCAGTACCGCTCCATTACAGCTCCATTACCACTCCATTACCGCTCCATTACAGCTACAGTACAGCTCCATTACAGCTCCATTACAGCTACAGTACAGCTCCATTACCGCTCCATTACCACTACAGCTCCATTACCACTACAGCTCCATTACAGCTCCATTACCACTACAGTACAGCTCCATTACCGCTCCATTACCACTACAGCTCCATTACAGCTCCATTACCACTACACTACAGCTCCATTACAGCTCCATTACCACTACAGTACAGCTCCATGACCGCTCCAGTACCGCTTACTTCACCAGCTCAGTCCATGCCCAGCCCAGCATGCATTTGTAGTCTACTTGTGTGCTGCTACAGCTCCTTGCTTTAGTTACTGTCATGGAGTTCACTAAATATTATCATAAAGAAACTGATAAAAACACACAGGTGAAAAATCAAGGTGACTTACAAAGATGAGGACCAAGAGAAAGAGAGGGAGTGTGGTGATGTAGTGTCCACAACTAAAGAAGAGAGGGAGTGTGGTGATGTAGTGTCCACAACTAAAGAAGAGAGGGAGTGTGGTGATGTAGTGTCCACAACTAAAGAAGAGAGGGAGTGTGGTGGTGTAGTGTCCACAACTAAAGAAGAGAGGGAGTGTGGTGATGTAGTGTCCACAACTAAAGAAGAGAGGGAGTGTGGTGATGTAGTGTCCACAACTAAAGAAGAGAGGGAGTGTGGTGATGTAGTGTCCACAACTAAAGAAGAGAGGGAGTGTGGTGATGTAGTGTCCACAACTAAAGAAGAGAGGGAGTGTGGTGATGTAGTGTCCACAACTAAAGAAGAGAGGGAGTGTGGTGATGTAGTGTCCACAACTAAAGAAGAGAGGGAGTGTGGTGGTGTAGTGTCCACAACTAAAGAAGAGAGGGAGTGTGGTGATGTAGTGTCCACAACTAAAGAAGAGAGGGAGTGTGGTGATGTAGTGTCCACAACTAAAGAAGAGAGGGAGTGTGGTGATGTAGTGTCCACAACTAAAGAATCATTGTGGAATCTGAAAAGGCATCCCGAAAGCATGATGGTGTACTTACTACGTGCTCATGCAAAAATAAAGGAACGAGGTGGGTAGTTAACTATAACATTTCCGTTCTATTATCTATAAAATAGGCCATTATTGATTTAGGCCCAGTAGGCATGGCATTACCTCATTCAAGAAGCTTTCTGTTTTGATAGGGTTATTTTACCTCAAATCCTTTACGCCGACAGACAAAAACAAGTATGCATCTCTGCCCAGCCTGGCAAGAGCAGCCCGAAGGTGTTATCATCCCCAGTGGCTCTGCCAGGTCTGAGAGGATGTTCTCCACTGCTGCCCTGCTCTCCAGACACCAACACATGGGTCTGAAGCCACAGACTGGCCAAACACATGTTTCTAAAGATACATTTAAAGGCACTGTAGATGGAGCCCAATAAGGCATTTATTTCATGTGTAAATAATTAGTAAGTCACAGTCTATATGTGTAATGTATAGAATATAATGATTGAATACAACTAAGCGTTGTTTAAATGCTGAGTGCTTAATGTCCCTGCCAGCTTAGTGTGTCACACTCCCAAATGCTTCACAATGTATTTCTTTGTAGCTGTAGCCTTGAAATAATAGAAATAATACAGCCTAAATAATTCATTTGGGTTCCTTCTTCGTCTCCCTGTCTGTCTCCTGACCTATTTAGAGTGGTTATATGCTGTTTAATATGACATGTGGCCTATTTGAAATGATGACCACTTCTTACATTCACCTTTTCATGTTTTTCATTATCATCATTTTCATTCAAATCATATGGTTTGGTTTCAATACTTTAAAACCGAATGGTAAGTCCAGGTAAATAGGACCTACCATTCGGGAAAAAATAGTTAAATTGCGAGTGTAATGAATGGAGTGAATTTGTAGCAGCAGTATTTTCCTGTGAGCGAGGAGAGGTTTTTAGAGGAGCGGATGGAAAGGACGTGAAGAGCACAAGCAGCTCTCCATGAGGAGCTGGATTTCAGACCGCTCAACTCTGCTCACATGCTCTGGGTTAGAAGAACAGCAGGGACAGTGACATTCCTTCAACAAGGACAGTTCTGTATCCTTGGTTCTAGGGGCTTTCTTTTTCTCAGTCCCAGGAACAACTCCTAGCCTGGTCCCAGGCTTGTTTATGCTGTAGAACCGTAGGAGACCATGCGACGATAGGAGCTGGCTATATAGCACAAACAGATCTGGGAACAGGTTATCAGTTCTGACTAAAACTAAAAGCAGAGCTGAATTCCTCCTGACAAAAACACCACCACCACTGTCCAAAGAACACCTACAGACCCATGTTATTCTGTTGAATCATCTGCTGCCCTGGTATAACGGAGCAGAACCTGAACTATCCACCGTTCTACAACCTGGTCATAAACGCCTGGATGCTAACTGAACCTTTCACCTTTTATTAGCCTACCTAGATATTAGCCTACCTTTCACCTTTTATTAGCCTACCTAGATATTAGCCTACCTTTCACCTTTTATTAGCCTACCAAAATATTAGCCTACCTTTCACCTTTTATTAGCCTACCAAAATATTAGCCTACCTTTCACCTTTTATTAGCCTACCAATATATATTAGCCTACCTTTCACCTTTTATTAGCCTACCAAGATATTAGCCTACCTTTCACCTTTTATTAGCCTACCTAGATATTAGCCTACCTTTCACCTTTTATTAGCCTACCTAGATATTAGCCTAACTTTCACCTTTTATTAGCCTACCTAGATATTAGCCTAACTTTCACCTTTTATTAGCCTACCAAGATATTAGTCTAACTTTCACCTTTTATTAGCCTACCTAGATATTAGCCTAACTTTCACCTTTTATTAGCCGACCCAGGATAGTATTGTAATGTATTGCATTGAGTAACGGGTCCATCCTTCATCAGACAGTATTTCAGTGCTCATAACAGGATAGTATTGTATTGTATTGTATTGAGTAGCAGGTCCATCCTTCATCAGACAGTATTTCAGTACTCATAACAGGATAGTATTGTATTGTATTGTATTGAGTAGCAGGTCCATCCTTCATCAGACAGTATTTCAGTACTCATAACAGAAGAGTATTGTATTGAGTAGCAGGTCCATTCTTCATCACAGTATTTCAGTACTCATAACAGGATAGTATTGTATTGTATTGTATTGAGTAGCAGGTCCATCCTTCATCAGACAGTATTTCAGTGCTCATAACAGAATAGTATTGTATTGAGTAGCAGGTCCATTCTTCATCACAGTATTTCAGTACTCATAACAGGATAGTATTGTATTGTATTGTATTGAGTAGCAGGTCCATCCTTCATCAGACAGTATTTCAGTACTCATAACAGAAGAGTATTGTATTGAGTAGCAGGTCCATTCTTCATCACAGTATTTCAGTACTCATAACAGGATAGTATTGTATTGTATTGTATTGAGTAGCAGGTCCATCCTTCATCAGACAGTATTTCAGGGCTCATAACAGAATAGTATTGTATTGTATTGTATTGAGTAGCAGGTCCATCCTTCATCAGACAGTATTTCAGTACTCATAACAGGATAGTATTGTATTGTATTGTATTGAGTAGCAGGTCCATTCTTCATCACAGTATTTCAGTACTCATAACAGGATAGTATTGTATTGTATTGTATTGAGTAGCAGGTCCATCCTTCATCAGACAGTATTTCAGTACTCATAACAGGATAGTATTGTATTGAGTAGCAGGTCCATTCTCCATCACAGTATTTCAGTACTCATAACAGGATAGTATTGTATTGTATTGTATTGAGTAGCAGGTCCATCCTTCATCAGACAGTATTTCAGTGCTCATAACAGAATAGTATTGTATTGAGTAGCAGGTCCATTCTCCATCACAGTATTTCAGTACTCATAACAGGATAGTATTGTATTGTATTGTATTGAGTAGCAGGTCCATCCTTCATCAGACAGTATTTCAGTGCTCATAACAGGATAGTATTGATCGGACTTAGATGCATTATCTCCAGCCTGGCAGATGTTATTACTGCAGCAATGAAAATGGATTGTGTGTGTGTGTGTGTGTGTGTGTGAGAAAACAGACGCATGCGAACACATGCACACACAAACATGTATGAATGCATTCTCACACACACACTTTAAAATTGTACAGAGTTCAATTCTGTATTTGCTTTTAAAGGAAAAGTGTACACAAACACAGCCCACACAGACACAATGAATTAAATGAAATGCTACAGACAGCTAATAATGACAATAATCACATTGTAACAAATCAAAATGACTAACCTGGGTGAACAATCCTTAAAAGTACGTCAGCTCCTGTCTTCCCCCTCTCCTATCCGTTGGGCACCTCGCTCTCCTCAATCAGCTAGTCCGGCCTGTTAAGCCTAGCGACAGCATGGCCAGCGAAGGAGAGAGGGAGGCAGCCGGCTCCTCCAGCAGACCAGAAAGAGAGAGAGGTGCTGTCTGTCTACCCTACTGTACCACACAGAACTCGACTACGCAGCCTGTCTGCTCCAAGCACACAGCCAGCCACAGTCCATCTGGAGAGAAACACTTATTCACGCACCCCTCTCTCTATCTCTCTCTTTCCCAACCCCATCCCTCCCTCCCCTCTTGCTCAGTCCCTCTCTCCTCTGCCGTGGCTATCATTAACATAGAGGCTCCACCCAGTGGCCATCCACTATTCCTTCTCTTCTTTTTCATTTCTTCTCCTCCGCCTGTCTGTCTCTTCCCCCCACTCACACTGAAACGCACACACTCACACTGAAACGCACACACTCACACTGAAACACACACACACTAGCACTGAAATGCACATTTGCACTGAAACACACACACACACACACACTCGCACTGAAACACACACACACTTGCACTGAAACACACACACACACACACAGTTGTTCATCTGAGAAGGTAGTGTATTCCGGCATACCAAGCTCAGAGTGGTATTCAGATCTTAACAAGAGACCCTCAGATAAATATGGAGCCTTTCAACACAACAAACATGACTGTTATGTATGAACGTATGTTCCATGATGTCATTACACTGTACTGACACTTATCAAAGTACAATCTCCGTAGCTATGACAACCTCCTACTCTGATACTGAGATGAAGAATACATTTATGAATACAAGAGGAATGGTTCTTGAAAGTGAATGCATAATGTCGTTGTTTGACTAGTGACTCTGTGAAGTCATGTCTTATCATCTCTAGAGGGACAGTGGGTGGGCACTAGGCTACATGAGCTCTTGTTATGACTCAGGCCTATGAGTCTGGGCTTCTGTCACCAGTCTGAGTCACAGCTACATACTTCACCGTCTCAGAGAGCCACTACCTCAAAGCCCAGAGTCTGAGAGCCACTACCTCAAAGCCCAGCGTCTGAGAGCCACTACCTCAAAGCCCAGAGTCTGAGAGTCACTACTTCAAAGCCCAGAGTCTCAGAGAGTCACTACCTCAAAGCCCAGCGTCTGAGAGCCACTACCTCAAAGCCCAGAGTCTGAGAGTCACTACTTCAAAGCCCAGAGTCTCAGAGAGTCACTACCTCAAAGCCCAGAGTCTCAGAGAGTCACTACCTCAAAGCCCAGAGTCTGAGAGCCACTACCTCAAAGCCCAGAGTCAGAGAGCCACTACCTCAAAGCCCAGAGTCTGAGAGCCACTACCTCAAAGCCCAGCGTCTGAGAGCCACTACCTCAAAGCCCAGAGTCTGAGAGTCACTACTTCAAAGCCCAGAGTCTCAGAGAGTCACTACCTCAAAGCCCAGCGTCTGAGAGCCACTACCTCAAAGCCCAGAGTCTGAGAGTCACTACTTCAAAGCCCAGAGTCTCAGAGAGTCACTACCTCAAAGCCCAGAGTCTCAGAGAGTCACTACCTCAAAGCCCAGAGTCTGAGAGCCACTACCTCAAAGCCCAGAGTCAGAGAGCCACTACCTCAAAGCCCAGAGTCTCAGAGAGCCACTACCTCAAAGCCCAGAGTCTCAGAGAGTCACTACCTCAAAGCCCAGCGTCTGAGAGCCACTACCTCAAAGCCCAGAGTCTGAGAGTCACTACTTCAAAGCCCAGAGTCTCAGAGAGTCACTACCTCAAAGCCCAGAGTCTCAGAGAGTCACTACCTCAAAGCCCAGAGTCTCAGAGAGTCACTACCTCAAAGCCCAGAGTCTGAGAGCCACTACCTCAAAGCCCAGAGTCAGAGAGCCACTACCTCAAAGCCCAGAGTCTCAGAGAGCCACTACCTCAAAGCCCAGAGTCTGAGAGTCACTACTTCAAAGCCCAGAGTCTGAGAGTCACTACTTCAAAGCCCAGAGTCTCAGAGAGTCACTACCTCAAAGCCCAGAGTCTCAGAGAGTCACTACCTCAAAGCCCAGAGTCTCAGAGAGTCACTACCTCAAAGCCCAGAGTCTGAGAGCCACTACCTCAAAGCCCAGAGTCAGAGAGCCACTACCTCAAAGCCCAGAGTCTCAGAGAGCTACGGGCCCTGGTCCAAAGTAGAGCACTATAAGCCTGGGTGCCATTTGGGAGCAACAAGAGTCTCACTTCCCCTTTCAGACAATAATACAGCTTTATAACAATAATACGTTAGCTAGTAGTCTGGATGAGACGACAACAACCTTAGTAAGACAAAAATAATAACAAAACAAAAAAAAAGCTAACGTTTCAGTTCCTGCTCAGAACATTCTCTCTAGCTGACCTATGAGACAGGAACTTCTAAAGGTGTGTGTGTGTTTATAAGCATGCATGTGTGTGCTTGCATCTGCTGGTGGTTCAATATTCCCACTTCTTCAATATTGCCAGTAAAGAAATATTAGGTTTCAGTTATTATAGGAATTATGACGCGTCAACTATTTCTCTCTATACCATTTGTATTTCATATACCTTTGACTATTGGATGTTCTAATAGGTACTATAGTATTGCCAGCCTAATCTCAGGGGTTCATAGGCTTGAAGACATAAACAGCTGCTGGCAAACACAGTAAAGTGCTGTTTGAATGAATGCTTACGAGCCTGCTGCTGCCTACCACGGCTCAGTCAGACTGCTCTATCAAATATCAAATCATAGACTTAATTATAATATAATAAACACAGAAATACGAGCCTTTGGTCATTAATATGGTCAAATCCGGAAACTATCATTTCGAAAACAAAACGTTTATTCTTTCAGTGAAATACGGAACCGTTCCGTATTTTATCTAACAGGTGTCATCCATCAGTTTGAATATTCCTGTTACATTGTACAACCTTCAATGTTATGTCATAATTATGTACAATTCTGGCAAATTAGTTTGCAACGAGCCGGGCGGCCCAAACTGTTGCATATACCCTGACTCTGTGTGCAATGAACGCAAGAGAAGTGACACAATTTCCCTAGTTAACATTGCAGGTTTAAAAAAATGTACTTCTGTGTATTGATTTTAAGAAAGACATTGATGTTCATGGTTAGGTACATTTGTGCAAAGATTGTGCTTTTTTCGCGAATGCGCTTTGTTAAATCATCATCACCCGTTTGGCGAAGTAGGCTGCGATTCGATGATAAATTAACAGGCACCACATTGATTATATGCAACGCAGGACAAGCTAGATAACCTAGTAATATCATCAACCATGTGTAGTTAACTAGTGATTATGTGAAGATTGTTTTTATAAGATAAGTTTAATGCTAGCTAGCAACTTACCTTGGCTCCTTGCTGCACTCGTGTAACCGGTAGTCAGCCTGCCACGCAGTCTCCTCGTGAACGGCCCTAATTAATCGGCCATGCCGGTCGACCTCTACTAGACACATTGAGATGATGAAAAAAGTTACATCCCAACGTCGATATAAAGGCTCCTACAGTGGTAGGAAGACAGACCCTTCTGGGACCTACATCATCAATAGCTAGTCATTAACCCCCTAGGAGCTCTCCCTTAAAGGGAAACTTCACCAGGTTTCTACTTTATATTCATCATCTCCAGCACCACCCCAACATCTGTGAAAATGACAGGGTTCTATGTTTTGTGGTAAAACCGATAGAGGAAGATGAGTGTTTCCAATGACATCATCGGTGTGCATCGTGTGATTTTGACCAATTGTGAGTAGGCATGATGATGTCATTGGAAACACTTATCTTCCTCTTTTTTTACTACAAAACACAGAAACGTGCCACTTTCACACATGGTGATGTTGTGGTGGTGCTGGAGATGAATATAAAGTATCCCTTTAAGGTTAACAGGATCATACAGATTGACTCCCTAGCTAGAGACGTGGTCTCATGATCCAGCCCATGTGGTTTCAACTGGGCCAGGGGAAATGACTCTAGCTGACCTATGAGAAAGGAACTTCTAAAGGTGTGTGTGTGTGTTTATACGCATGCACGTGTGTGCTTGCATATGTGTGTCCATGCAAGCCCTTACGCGCGCGTGTGTGTGACTGTCATTGTCAGCACAAGGCAGAGAGAGGAGCTGGTGGTTTTTATAGTAAGTGTGCTGTATATGCCTAGAGATGGAGCTCAGCTCACACATGTATACAGGTTCCAGTGGCTGGGAACCGGTACTGTGCTCTGGTACAGGGGGAGTAGGGGTTCAACCAGTACTGTACTCTGGTACAGGGGGAGTAGGGGTTCAACCGGTACTGTACTCTGGTACATGGGGGAGTAGGGGTTCAACCAGTACTGTACTCTGGTACAGGGGGAGTAGGGGTTCAACCAGTACTGTACTCTGGTACAGGGGGAGTAGGGGTTCAACCAGTACTGTACTCTGGTACAGGGGGAGTAGGGGTTCAACCAGTACTGTACTCTGGTACAGGGGGAGTAGGGGTTCAACCAGTACTGTACTCTGGTACAGGGGGAGTAGGGGTTCAACCAGTACTGTACTCTGGTACAGGGGGAGTAGGGGTTCAACCAGTACTGTGCTCTGGTACAGGGGGAGTAGGGGTTCAACCAGTACTGTACTCTGGTACAGGGGGAGTAGGGGTTCAACCAGTACTGTACTCTGGTACAGGGGGAGTAGGGGTTCAACCAGTACTGTACTCTGGTACAGGGGGAGTAGGGGTTCAACCAGTACTGTACTCTGGTACAGGGGGAGTAGGGGTTCAACCAGTACTGTACTCTGGTACAGGGGGAGTAGGGGTTCAACCAGTACTGTACTCTGGTACAGGGGGAGTAGGGGTTCAACCAGTACTGTGCTCTGGTACAGGGGGAGTAGGGGTTCAACCGGTGCCCTACTCTGGTACAGGGGGAACAGCAGTAGACTGGGCCTCTCTGCTAAACCAACACACACAACATAAACATCCTGATATCCTGGTAGTGGTGGGAGTGAAGGAGTAGGGTGAAGTTGACCTACACACTGATCATTTCCCTCACTAATGGTTAAGGTTAGGATTGAGGGAGGGGAAGCTGATCCTAGATCAGCACCAAGGGGAAGCGTCACCATGTATCTACAACAGCCATCTTTGCTCCATGTTGATGCTGAAGCCCCTGATGCCTCGTCATACTGTCAACATCCCCACTGGCATTATAGGCCGTCCACACCAGTAGCTGACACAGAGCCAGCCACACACAGTGGTTGTCACACAAGACAGACACGCACACACTATCCCACCCACCCGGGCCGTGTGTGTGTGTGTGTATGTGTGTGGTACCCCGCCCTCCAACACAGACACACACACGTCACTTCCTGCCAGGCTCATTGGGAGCTCTGCTGGCTTCCTGTTGTGGCCGTTTCTCACAGCTCTAGGGCAGAGAGAAAGCGCAGAGTGAGCGGCAGTCAGTCAACGCCCTGACTGTGGGAAAGGTGTAGTGCACCCCAACACAACCTTCATGACCACAGTCCTCCACCCTCCACTCTGAGGAGCAGGACCTCTTTTGTTTTCCACTGTCCACACTTGCAAATGACGTAGGATCAAGAAATGGGTTGTGTATTGTTTGCTAGTATAATGGAACATAGGCTGAGATGCATCATCTCCAGACTATAGCCATTAGTCAGACTGACCCCAAAGCCAAGCAACGATGCTTCACACAGCTGTCTGGGACAGCATCATCACATAGCTTCCATCTCTAACATTGTTCCTATGGTCTCTCTTTCTCCTGCTCCCTTTAATACTCTCTCTTTCACACGGAGACACACAGAGACACACAGGAGACACACAGGAGACACACAGGAGACACACAGGAGACACACAGGAGACACACAGGAGACACACGGAGACACACGGAGACACACGGAGACACACGGGAGACACACAGGAGACACACAAAGACACACAGGAGACACACAAAGACACACAGAGACACACAGAGACACACACAGAGTAATCTATTATTCCAGTCACATTACCGAGCACACAATAGAGATCCCATCAGTGAATACTATGGGTAGGCACTCTAGCATGTACAGCTCTATATGTAATATATCAAAAAAACATCCTTTCACTTTAACCTCCCTCCCCCACAGCCCAAACAAATCAAGTTCCTAAAAGTACACAACCAAAGCATGGGCAGCCCAGCCACAACATTTGAATGGCACATTTTCAGAGTTCTTGAAATGCGTCGCTACAGAGGTCACAACAAAACTGACTGTTAGCAGCAGCACTGCAGCCTTTACAGTCTGTAACACAGGGACCCCATCAACAGCACTGATCAGTGACTTCTGCTGTTATGACAAACATTCAACCTGTTGCTACCTGTTCTAGAACTGTAGAAGACAAGGAGAGAGAGAGAGAGAGAGAGAGAGAGGAGGAAGGAAAGAGATGGCTTGGTTCCACTGAGCCCGCCTGCGTCCAATGTGACTGCCAGAGAGAAAGGGGCCACTCCTGGGGAAATGTTATCAGCACAGTAACCAGGCCTAGAGACAGAGAGACCAAATGGTACCCGATGCAATATTTAGTTCACTCACAAAACTAATATTAGACAGCAAGGCTCTTGATCCGGAGGGGATTCTCTGCTCTTACCAAGAGGAGCTTGATTGCAAGAAGCTAACCACTTAGCTAGATAACTAGCTACTAAGTTAGCAAACCAAATGCACAACTGCAGACCATTTAGCACATTCTAGACAGTTAACTTAATAGTTAGAAGATATCTAGCTGGCAAACATTTAGTTGTGAATTCCATACTGTAACTAAATCACCTGGCATGTGGTATACGGTCTGGTCTGTCTGTCTGTCAGTCAGAAGGGTTCAGTCAGTCAGTCATTCAGAATGGTTCAGTCAGTCAGAGGGGTTCAGTCAGTCAGAGGGGTTCAGTCAGTCAGAGGGGTTCAGTCAGTCAGTCAGTCAGAGGGGTTCACAGTAGAGGTCAACCGATTAAAATCGGCATGGCCGACTAATTTGGGGCGACTTCAAGTTTTCATAACAATCGATAATCTGTCTTTTTGGAAGCCGATTACATTACACTCCACGAGGAAACGGCTTGGCAGGCTGACCACCTGTTACGCGAGTGCAGCATCAAAAGGACCTTGTGGCTGCAAGGAGCCAAGGTAAGCTGCTAGCTAGCATTAAACTGATCTTATAAAAAACAATCATTCTTCAGATAATCACTAGTTAACTACACATGGTTGATGATATTACTAGGTTATCTAGCGTGTCCTGCGTTGCATATAATCAATGTGGTGCCTGTTAATTTATCATCGAATCACAGCCTACTTCGCCAAACGGGTGATGATGATTTAACAAAGCGCATTCGCGAAAAAAGCACAATCATTGCAATAATGTACCAAACCATAAACATCAATGTCTTTCTTAAAATCAATACAAATTAATATATTTTTTAAACCTGTATATGTAGTTAAAATAAATGCATGTTAGCAGGCAATATTAACTAGGGAAATTGTCACTTCTCTTGTGTTCAGTGCAAGCAGAGTCAGGGTATATGCAGTAGTTTCCCGATTTGACCATATTAATGACCCAAGGCTCGTATTTCTGTGTGTTTAATATATTATACTTAAGAGGATGATTTAATATTTCATAGAGCAGTCTGACAGAGCGATGGTAGGCAGCAGCAGGCTCGTAAGCATTCATTCAAACAGCAACTCTTAGCAATGCTTTTGGCACAGTGCTGTTTATGACTTCAAGACTATCAACTCCAGAGATTAGGCTGACAATACTACAGTGCCTATAAGAACATCCAATAGTCAAAGGCATATGAAATATAAATGGTATAGAAATAAATAGTCCTATAATTCCTATAATAAGTACCACCATAAAACTTCTTAACTGGGAATATTGAAGTCTTTTTGTTAAAAGGTTAAAAGGAACCACCAGCTTTCATATGTTCTCATGTTCTGAGCAAGGAACTTAAACGTTAGCTTTTTCACATGGCACATATTGCACTTTTACTTTCTTGTCCATCACTGTGTTTTTGCATTATTTAAACCAATTTAAACATGTTTCATTATTTATTTGAGACTAAATTAATGTATGTATTATATTAAGTTAAAATAAAAGTGTTCATTGAGTATTGTTGTAATTGTCATTTATTACAAATATATATACATAAAATAATTGCCCAATTAATCGGTATCGGCTTTTTTTGGTCCTCCATTAATTTTTGGGGTCCTCAGATAATCAGTATCGGTATGGGTGTTGAAAAATCATTATCGGTCAACCTCTAGTTCACAGTTCCTCTAACGGGATTAACAAGGACGTGAAGTGGGCTAAAACTGTGAATTATAACGACCCACAGGTTCACCAAACCATAGATGAAAAGAACATTAAACAATACAGGCAACATGAAGGCCTCCTCTTTCCACTACAGACATCAAAGGCGACAGGGTCTTTCATAGGAAAATGACACATTTAATGGTTATGACTAATGGAAATTGCTAGCCTAATAAGAGGGGGATCTTGCTTAGAGAATGAAGCATTGACTGAAATTACACACAAAGAACAATATGGCTGATCTCTTTAGAATGGGAGGTGGTATTTAACACGAAGTTGCTCTTCTAAAACTGTGATTGCTCTTGTAATAACATCGCATTAACATTGTGATGTATTAGTAATGGCATTTAATGGAGCGGTTTTGTTATTATCCAGGTGGAATAATCCTAACTCCTCTTGTGTAATTACTAAAACTACTCAACTCCATTACAAAGTAATTACTATGACAACAAAAACATGAATGCAATATTGTTACTAAAGTACTGAGCATTATTACACAGATATAAGATCACTTTAGGCTCTTGCTAAGTGTTACTGAACGTGCCAACTGCCTACTTTGGTGATGAAACGGCAGGGCTGCAGACAAACACCTGTTGCTAGTGAACAGACCCTTATAGTGATTCATTCACTGTACAGTGACACTAAACACAAAAACCCAACAGTTGAACAACAAGATCCTGTTCAACCAGAATAATACATCAAATGTGCTGGTAATCTATAGATTCACAACGCATTATGTGTTTTACAATGCATCCCTGAAACTAATGTTACAATGTGTCGAGCATGGAAATAGGCCTACATTATTTTATTCAGGAAAAATGAGTCTGTCCCTCTACTATTATTGTAGTAATACATTGAAGGCCTCTAAATTAAATAATACATGGCCAATAAATAACATTACCTCAAAATAACAAATGTGTGAGACAACTGATATAATAAACGGAATCATGCAGGAATCTATTGACAATGAATATGATCATAACCCCGACAACTTTCCTTAGAATAGTAGGCTGCATGGAATTTGTTTTCAGGACTATGGAAATCAATGGCATTCCGGGAGGAATTGTTTCTTAGTCAACTTAGTAAGTAAACATTGTAAGCAAGGCCACCCCATCGCCGACTCAGAGTAGAAGACATTTTGTGGGTGAGTTCTCACGCTCACCACCAAAGCTCATTACAGACTAAACTTCTGAGCTCTCTGAATCATTTCGTAAAACACAGAATTGAATCGGCTATCTATTGACAACAAGTGAGCAAACTTTGCGAATACATTTCAGATCAGAATAATATTTTTCTCACTATCTAGTATAACTTACCGACTCCGTCTTCCGATTTGAGAACCATTTTCCGGTCTAGTAGGCTATTCCAAATGAGTGGGTGCTTCAAAGTTTTCACCGCTCACCTTGCGGATACGAAACCAATGCTATTTAAACTGTTAATTGAATAACTTTTACTATTATGTACTGGAATCACGTCTATAAAACACGGTATCTGGTGGGTTGCTATTCAAAGGAAGGGAGTTAGCAGTTGAAGGGAGTGGTTTCGCGTACTTTGACAAGCCAATCTGTGTCTGCGCAGCAGTGACTCTGTTCGGGAAGAGGCGCGGCAAATGGCACGCACGTCTTTGCGTAATGCGCAGTATAACCACAGAGCTTCTTAACCCAGGGAACGCTGGTGAAACAGACCAGGCCGAGTTTTGGGGTTTGAGAAGTCAATGAGAGAAAGGAAACATTCTTCCTTAGTTGTTAATTTTCTCGCAATCTAAAGGCACAACCTAGATGCGAGCCAATATATTAAGGAGTTGAACATGCCATTACTCCAACCGCGTGAAAGTAACATACTGACACGTTTTAATTTTTGTCAAAAACAACTTTATATCGAAGGAGTGCCAATGATTTGACGCCCTGCACATGCGCAGTTTGGCGTTAGACCCGATGACACGTTTATGGGCATGAGCTTGGCTAGCCAACGTCACAAGTGTGATCAGGGATTTCTATTTCTATATTACCTTGACTAACCTGTACCCCCGCACTATGTACCGGTACGCCCTGTATATGGCCCCATTGTTATTTTATAATAATTGTACTTTAGTTTATTAGGTAAATATTTTCTTAACTCTTTCTTGAACTGCACTGTTGGTTAAGGGCTTGTAAGTAAAGCATTTCATGGTAAGGTCTCCCTACACATGTTGTATTCGGCACATGTGACAAAGTTTGATTTGAACAAAACGTATAAGATCTCCTAAACCTGTGTTAACTACAGACATTATTTTCAGTGTTTATCCAAAACCCCTCCAAAAACGCCTTAATTTCCCCATAGGCTTTGTTCAATGAACCATGACGGAGTTATTTCCTACAAAAATACGCCATTACTATTTCACTCTATTCCGACCTGTTGCCTTGTTAAACTGTTAAACTGAGATCAGGCTGTTGTTGGGAGGAAAACAGGCAGCAGAGTTGAGTGGAGGTGGAGGCAGGGAAAGAGATTGACACACAGATAGTGCAGTACATTGGCAATCTGTGCAATATTGCTGCCTTCAACACTCCACCACATCCGTCAGACTCAAATCGGAGGTGTGTGTGTGTGTGTGTGTGTGTGTGTGTGTGTGTGGTCACATAGGTCGACTTCAGAATACTGCAACTCTACTTCAGAATACAATGAGACAATAAACAGGAAAACAAACTTTCGGTGACTTGAATGAAAAGTAAAGAAATGACTTTTTCATTGTTAGCCTACTTATAATGTAGGCCCTTGTTTGTGGCAGTATTATGCCAAAGAGAGATACAAAACCATACAGTATTTTAAGTTATTTTATTAGTTAAATTAGTAAATTAAACTAGTAAATTCAATAGGTTAATGAGCACAGACACAGAAACCTGCCCAAAATTGTCAGATTCCAGCGTGATGAAATGCCCGGGCCGATTTCTGGTCCCAGTCTGCCCCTGGCATAGGACCTATGCTGTCACTCACATCTCATCATAGTGACAGTCACCCGATACTATAGGCTAATTACTCTCACAAGAAATGTGTGGAGTGGTTGAAAAACAAGATTTATTGACTCCAACCTAAGTGTATGTAAACTTCCAACTTCAACTGTATACACAGGAGTAAAGAATTACACCCAAGTGTTACAAAAAGTTGCATTAATGTTGTAGAATGTGTTGTGCAACTGAACTGTGTTATGGCACAACACATTCTACAACATTAATGCAACTTTTTGTAACACTTGGGTGTAATTCTTTACTCCTGTGTATACAGTTGAAGTTGGAAGTTTACATACACTTAGGTTGGAGTCAATAAATCTAGTTTTTTTCAACCACTCCACACATTTCTTGTTAACAAACTATAGTTTTGGCAAGTCGGTTAGGACATCTACTTTGTGCATGACACAAGTAATTTTGCAACAATTGTTTCCTGACAGATTATTTCACTTATCATTCAAAGTATCACAATTCCAGTGGGTCAGAATTGTACTTACACTAAGTTGACTGTGCCTTTAAACAGCTTGGAAAATTCCAGAAAAAGATGTCATGGCTTTAGAAGCTTCGGATATGCTAATTGACATAATTTGAGTCAATTGGAGGTGTACCTGTGGATGTATTTCAAGGCCTACCTTCAAACTCAGTGCCTCTTTGCTTGACATCGTGGGAAAATCTAAAGAAATCAGCCAAGACCTCAGAAAAAAATTTGAAGACCTACACAAGTCTGGTTCATCCTTGGGAGACATTTCTAAATGCCTGAAGGTACCCCGTTCATCTGTACAAACTATAGTACGCAAGTATAAACACCATGGGACCATGCAGCCATCATACCGCTCAGGAAGGAGACGCGTTCTGTCTCCTAGAGATGAACGTATTTTGGTGCGTAAAGTGCTAATCAATCCCAGAACAACAGAAAAGGATCTTGTGAAGATGCTGGAGGAAACAGGTACAAGAATATCTATAACCACAGTAAAACAAGTCCTATATCGACATAACCTGAAAGGCTGCTCAGCAAGGAAGAAGACACTGCTCCAAAACCTGAAAGGCTGCTCAGCAAGGAAGAAGACACTGCTCCAAAACCTGAAAGGCTGCTCAGCAAGGAAGAAGACACTGCTCCAAAACCTGAAAGGCTGCTCAGCAAGGAAGAAGACACTGCTCCAAAACCTGAAAGGCCGCTCAGCAAGGAAGAAGACACTGCTCCAAAACCTGAAAGGCCGCTCAGCAAGGAAGAAGACACTGCTCCAAAACCTGAAAGGCCGCTCAGCAAGGAAGAAGACACTGCTCCAAAACCTGAAAGGCTGCTCAGCAAGGAAGAAGACACTGCTCCAAAACCTGAAAGGCTGCTCAGCAAGGATGAAGACACTGCTCCAAA
Source organism: Oncorhynchus clarkii lewisi (assembly GCF_045791955.1). NCBI lineage: Eukaryota > Metazoa > Chordata > Actinopteri > Salmoniformes > Salmonidae > Oncorhynchus > Oncorhynchus clarkii. Next base: position 76,518 of record NW_027260902.1, read on the forward strand.
ACCTGAAAGGCTGCTCAGCAAGGAAGAAGACACTGCTCCAAAACCTGAAAGGCCGCTCAGCAAGGAAGAAGACACTGCTCCAAAACCTGAAAGGCTGCTCAGCAAGGAAGAAGACACTGCTCCAAAACCTGAAAGGCCGCTCAGCAAGGAAGAAGACACTGCTCCAAAACCACCATAAAAATGCCAGGCTACAGTTTGCTACTGCACATGGGGACAAATATCGTACTTTTTGGAGAAATGTCCTCTGGTCTGATGAAACAAAAATAGAACTGTTTGGCCATAATGACCATCAACAGGTTTGGAGGAAAAAGGGGGAGGCTTGCAAGCCGAAGAACACCATCCCAACCGTGAAACACGGGGGTGGCAGCATCATGCTGTGGGGGTGCTTTGCTGCAGGAGGGACTGGTGCGCTTCACAAAATAGATGGCATCATGAGGTAGGAAAATTATGTGGATATATTTGAAGCAACATGTCAAGACATCAGTCAGGAAGTTAAAGCTTGGTCGCAAATGGGTCTTTCCAAATGGACAATGACCCCAAGCATACTTCCAAAGTTGTGGAAAAATGGCCTAAGGACAACAAAGTCAAGGTATTGGAGTGGCCATCACAAAGAGGTCCGCTCAATCCCATTTGTGGGCAGAACTGAAAAAGCGTGTGCGGGCAAGGAGGCCTACAAACCTGACTCAGTTACACCAGCTCTGTCAGGAGGAATGGGACAAAATTCAACCAGCTTTTGTGGGAAGCTTGTGGAAGGCTACCCGAAACATTTAACCCAAGTTAAACAATTTAAAAGGCAATGCTACCAAATACTAATTGAGTGTAGGTAAACTTATGACCCACTGGGAATGTGATGAAATAAATAAAAGCTGAAATAAATCACTCTCTATTACTCTGACATTTCATTGTTCAAATAAAAGTGGTGATCCTAAATGACCTAAGACAGGGAATTTTTACTGGGATTAAATGTCAGGAATTGTGAAAAACTGAGTGTATTTGGCTAAGGTGTATGTAAACGTCCAACTTCAACTGTACATATAGGGTATGAGCCTTCATAATGCCTTTATAATATGTTGTATCTACACTGCAATGGCTGTTATTTATTTAACCTTTATTTAACTAGGCAAGTCAGTTAAGAACAAATTCTTATTTACAATGACGGCCTACCCTGGTCAAACCCTAACCCAGCCAAACCCTAACGCTGGGCCAATTGTGCGCCGCCCTATGGGACTACCAATCACGGCCGGTTGTGATGCAGCCTGGATTCAAACCAGGGTCTGTAGTGACGCCTCTAGCACTGAGATGCAGTGCCTTAGACCGTTGCGCCACTCGGGAGCCCAAATGAAGGGGTCATACATGCTTATTACAAGTCTTACAATGCATTAAACCTGTTTCCTACTGTTACTCAACTGGTCTTGTAGCAATATTGGTAAGAAGTCATCTCTGTGGCATCTTTTTCTCTGTAGCTCTACAGAGGTTTACTGGGCTTGGAGCAGTCAGCTGACATCTTCATTAAACATCAATACTATACTGTGGTAATTCTGGTAAAGATGAGCAGGACTTCTGTCACAACACCAGCACGTCTGCGACACTGCAGTTAGGAGTCAGATATGGTATGAGCATGTCCTGGCCTGTTTAAACACTAAGCCCAAGAGGAGGAATGCTGTTTGAGCAGTCTTGGGAGGCGGGAAGTGGGAGAGAGGGAATGACAGGTAGCCTCTCTTCCAATTAGTCTTCTTGCCTAAACCACATTGGAGGAAAAGATCAATCAAATGTCCCTCCCCTCAGACCTTCTCCTCCAATGCGACGTAAAGAGAGGATGCAAGGAGTCAATGGAAGACAAATTGGGAAAGAGTCACTTTCTCCTTATTCTCTCTCTCTGGTCTGACCAACTAGGAGAGGTGGTGTGAAGAAGATGTTGGTCCCATCCTGAAACAACCCCAAGACACTGGTGGAGACGTGGATTTTGTTTTAAATGTAACCTTTATTTAGCTAGGAAAGTCTGTTAAGAACAAAGTCTTATTTACAATGACGGCCTACATCGGCCAAACCCGGACGACGCTGGGCCAATTGTGCGCCCCCCTATGGGCCTCCCAATCATGGCCGGTTGTGATACAGGCTGGATTCGAACCAGGGTGTCTGTAGTGATGCCTCTAGTAGTGAGATACAGCGCCTTAGACTGCTGCGCCACTCAGCAGCCGTGAACGGTTTCGTTCTACTACATGACTCAGAGTAGGCCTACAATGTCTAGTTCTACTACATGGTTCAGAGTAGGCCTACAAGGTCTAGTTCTACTACATGACTCAGAGCAGGCCTACAAGGTCTAGTTCTACTACATGACTCAGAGCAGGCCTACAAGGTCTAGTTCTACTACATGACTCAGAGCAGGCCTACAAGCCACACAGTAAATGTACCACCAAGTCTATGAGAGGACTAGGCAGAGCTACTACCACACGGCGTGTATTGGTCTGATCCTTTCACATCGACAGACGTGTCTATGGGCCCTAGGCCCGGGGTTCGGCCATTTTCTCTTCAGCATCTCAGTTTGAGAATAAGCCTATATGGGAGAGAGACCACTCATGTGCCACACATAATTAAACACATATTGAGTTCTACCTAAAACAAAACATCATTTTCTAGTATGACTTTACTTGTAAATGACTTGTGAAGCATCTAGCAATGCTATAAAGCATTTTGAAGTTGTTGTTCATTTAAAGTCCAAATACCACCTTTGTCCCATGTTGGTCACCACTAAGCCACAGCATGGGAATCCTCCTTTGGGGGATATTCACTGAACAACCCTGTTGTGCTCCTAAATGCCAACTTGAGATGACAATGTACTACTCTGTGTGTGTTTGTTGACCGGTTCCAACAATGATCCAATTCACTGTAAGCAGTTCACCCCTCAAGCTCTGCATAAACCCAAAGACAAGCGATAGGAAAAGAGCCCTTACCTTATTCATACCAAAATGCACTAGGATTCTGACATTCTTAACCGTAGGCAAGACTGCAAATATGTTGCACTCATACTCATCCTCTCCTTGATCCACATTAACAGATGCAAAGAGGATACTTCAGTAAATCTGATGTAAACTGGATGTTTATGTAAATATTATGTAAATGTCACAGCTGCTGATAGAGTGTAAAGAAAGGTCTTTGTTTTAGGACATTAAATCATGTGGCTGCTTACTGGTCTAAATAAGCAGGAAATAATTCCATTACTGAAAAGGGCAAATTCAATTCTGTTCTCTCAATGATGTACAACTGTAAAGCATCTTTGTCTACCAACATTTTCAAATGCATCTTAATGACGTTTTCTGGTTGAGAAGACATCATATAACCAAATTAGAACCAACTAGTAACAACATATTTATCATGAGAAGATAAACACGTCATGGGACATGTGTTATTTTGGATGTTACCTGGTCAGATTACATCCAAAGAAATATACATTTTTCTGGAAAAAAGTGTAAAAAGTCATGAATAAAGCTTCCTTATAAAACCAGTTTACTGTAGACTACAACCTGACCATGGTGTTATAAAATCAGTTTACTGTAGACTACAACCTGACCATGGTGTTATAAAACCAGTTTACTGTAGACTACAACCTGACCATAGTGTTATAAAACCAGTTTACTGTAGACTACAACCTGACAATGGTGTTATAAAATCAGTTTACTGTAGACTACAACCTGACCATAGTGTAATAAAACCAGTTTACTGTAGACTACAACCTGACCATGGTGTTATAAAACCAGTTTACTGTAGACAACAACCTGACCATAGTGTAATAAAACCAGTTTACTGTAGACTACAACCTGACCATGGTGTTATAAAACCAGTTTACTGTAGACAACAACCTGACCATAGTGTTATAAAACCAGTTTACTGTAGACTACAACCTTAACATGGTGTTATAAAACCAGTTTACTGTAGACTACAACCTGACCATGGTGTTATAAAATCAGTTTACTGTAGACTACAACCTGACCATAGTGTTATAAAACCAGTTTACTGTAGACTACAACCTGACCATAGTGTAATAAAACCAGTGTACTGTAGACTACAACCTGACCATGGTGTTATAAAAAACAGTTTACTGTAGACTACAACCTGACCATAGTGTTATAAAACCAGTTTACTGTAGACTACAACCTGACCATAGTGTAATAAAACCAGTTTACTGTAGACAACAACCTGACCATAGTGTTATAAAACCAGTTTACTGTAGACTACAACCTGACCATAGTGTTATAAAACCAGTTTACTGTAGACTACAACCTGACCATGGTGTTATAAAACCAGTTTACTGTAGACTACAACCTGACCATAGTGTAATAAAACCAGTTTACTGTAGACTACAACCTGACAATGGTGTTATAAAACCAGTTTACTGTAGACTACAACCTGACCATGGTGTTATAAAACCAGTTTACTGTAGACTACAACCTGACCATAGTGTAATAAAACCAGTTTACTGTAGACTACAACCTGACCATGGTGTTATAAAACCAGTGTACTGTAGACTACAACCTGACCATGGTGTTATAAAACCAGTTTACTGTAGACTACAACCTGACCATAGGAAAAGTTCAAACACTATAAAGACTAACACTGTTACACTGAACAATGGACAACCTCACAAACACTATAAAGACTAACACTGTTACACTGAACAATGGAAAACCTCACAAACACTATAAAGACTAACACTGTTACACTGAACAATGGACAACCTCACAAACACTATAAAGACTAACACTGTTACACTGAACAATGGACAACCTCACAAACACTATAAAGACTAACACTGTTACACTGAACAATGGAAAACCTCACAAACACTATAAAGACTAACACTGTTACACTGAACAATGGACAACCTCACAAACACTATAAAGACTAACACTGTTACACTGAACAATGGAAAACCTCACAAACACTAAAGACTAACACTGTTACACTGAACAATGGAAAACCTCACAAACACTAAAGACTATAACACTGTTACACTGAACAATGGAAAACCTCACAAACACTATAAAGACTAACACTGTTACACTGAACAATGGAAAACCTCACAAACACTATAAAGACTAACACTGTTACACTGAACAATGGAAAACCTCACAAACACTAAAGACTATAACACTGTTACACTGAACAAAGGAAAACCTCACAAACACTATAAAGACTAACACTGTTACACTGAACAATGGACAACCTCACAAACACTATAAAGACTATAACACTGTTACACTGAACAAAGGAAAACCTCACAAACACTATAAAGACTAACACTGTTACACTGAACAATGGACAACCTCACAAACACTATAAAGACTAACACTGTTACACTGAACAATGGAAAACCTCACAAACACGATAAAGACTATAACACTGTTACACTGAACAATGGAAAACCTCACAAACACTATAAAGACTAACACTGTTACACTGAACAATGGAAAACCTCACAAACACTATAAAGACTAACACTGTTACACTGAACAATGGACAACCTCACAAACACTATAAAGACTAACACTGTTACACTGAACAATGGACAACCTCACAAACACTATAAAGACTAACACTGTTACACTGAACAAAGGAAAACCTCACAAACACTATAAAGACTAACACTGTTACACTGAACAATGGACAACCTCACAAACACTATAAAGACTAACACTGTTACACTGAACAATGGACAACCTCACAAACACTATAAAGACTAACACTGTTACACTGAACAATGGACAACCTCACAAACACTATAAAGACTATAACACTGTTACACTGAACAAAGGAAAACCTCACAAACACTATAAAGACTAACACTGTTACACTGAACAATGGAAAACCTCACAAACACTAAAGACTAACACTGTTACACTGAACAATGGAAAACCTCACAAACACTATAAAGACTATAACACTGTTACACTGAACAATGGAAAACCTCACAAACACTATAAAGACTATAACACTGTTACACTGAACAATGGAAAACCTCACAAACACTAAAGACTAACACTGTTACACTGAACAATGGAAAACCTCACAAACACTATAAAGACTAACACTGTTACACTGAACAATGGAAAACCTCACAAACACTAAAGACTAACACTGTTACACTGAACAATGGAAAACCTCACAAACACTATAAAGACTATAACACTGTTACACTGAACAAAGGAAAACCTCACAAACACTATAAAGACTAACACTGTTACACTGAACAAAGGAAAACCTCACAAACACTATAAAGACTAACACTGTTACACTGAACAATGGACAACCTCACAAACACTATAAAGACTATAACACTGTTACACTGAACAATGGAAAACCTCACAAACACTATAAAGACTAACACTGTTACACTGAACAATGGAAAACCTCACAAACACTATAAAGACTAACACTGTTACACTGAACAATGGAAAACCTCACAAACACTATAAAGACTAACACTGTTACACTGAACAAAGGAAAACCTCACAAACACTATAAAGACTAACACTGTTACACTGAACAATGGAAAACCTCACAAACACTAAAGACTATAACACTGTTACACTGAACAATGGAAAACCTCACACACACTATAAAGACTAACACTGTTACACTGAACAATGGAAAACCTCACAAACACTATAAAGACTATAACACTGTTACACTGAACAATGGACAACCTCAAACACATTCAACTTTCACACTGTTTCACTCTAGTTTGTTTTCACAACTGGACAGGTGGACGCATGGCTATTTGTTGAATGTTATTGTTCCTTGTATTGTTCCAACATCAAGGTCATGTCTGCTGGTATGCTGTTGTGTGTGTGTGTGTGTGTGTGTGTGTGTGTGTGTGTGTGTGTGTGTGTGTGTGCGTCATCCTGGTATTCTTGGAATGTGACAGTAGATGTTGGCCAGTAAAGTTATGAAATATTTGGGAAGTATTTCTGAAGGCTCATATCTACTAAAGTTCTAGACATAATATATAGTGTTCCGTAGCTAAACAGCTGGATATAAAACCCCAGAAAATACAGGGCAATACATTTAAACACAGCCCTATACACAACAACAGTGGACAACTCCCAGAGATACACATTCACTTGGACATAGGCTACTACTGCTGCTACTGCACATTAGCCTCATCAATACAGACAGTGTTACACACATTCACGATATCACATTGTGAAAACGCATTTGAGGATGAAATGTGTATCAGGCCAGTGGATTACAGGGCTTAGTGTGACTAAGGGGGCTGAGCCAACGTGCAGGCCATTATTCTCATGTTATACTATAGAGAGGCACCGTGCAGGCCATTATTCTCATGTTAGACTAGAGAGAGGCACCGTGCAGGCCATTATTCTCATGTCAGACTAGAGAGGCACCATGCAGGCCATTAAATCAAATCAAATCAAATCAAATCAAATTTTATTTGTCACATACACATGGTTAGCAGATGTTAATGCGAGTGTAGCGAAATGCTTGTGCTTCTAGTTCCGACAATGCAGTGATAACAAGTAATCTAACTAACAATTCCAAAACTACTGTCTTGTACACAGTGTAAGGGGATAAAGAATATGTACATAAGGATATATGAATGAGTGATGGTACAGAGCAGCATAGGCAAGATACAGTAGATGGTATCGGGTACAGTATGTACAAATGAGATGAGTATGTAAACAAAGTGGCATAGTATAGTATAAAGTGGCTAGTGATACATGTATTACATAAGGATACCGTCGATGATATAGAGTACAGTATATACGTATGCGTATGAGATGAATAATGTAGGGTAAGTAACATTTATATAAGGTAGCATTGTTTAAAGTGGCTAGTGATATATTTACATCATTTCCCATCAATTCCCATTATTAAAGTGGCTGGAGTTGAGTCAGTGTCAGTGTGTTGGCAGCAGCCACTCAGTGTTAGTGGTGGCTGTTTAACAGTCTGATGGCCTTGAGATAGAAGCTGTTTTTCAGTCTCTCGGTCCCAGCTTTGATGCACCTGTACTGACCTCGCCTTCTGGATGATAGCGGGGTGAACAGGCAGTGGCTCGGGTGGTTGATGTCCTTGATGATCTTTATGGCCTTCCTGTGACATCGGGTGGTGTAGGTGTCCTGGAGGGCAGGTAGTTTGCCCCCGGTGATGCGTTGTGCAGACCTCACTACCCTCTGGAGAGCCTTACGGTTGAGGGCGGTGCAGTTGCCATACCAGGCGGTGATACAGCCCGCCAGGATGCTCTCGATTGTGCATCTGTAGAAGTTTGTGAGTGCTTTTGGTGACAAGCCGAATTTCTTCAGCCTCCTGAGGTTGAAGAGGCGCTGCTGCGCCTTCTTCACGATGCTGTCTGTGTGAGTGGACCAATTCAGTTTGTCTGTGATGTGTATGCCGAGGAACTTAAAACTTGCTACCCTCTCCACTACTGTTCCATCGATGTGGATAGGGGGGTGTTCCCTCTGCTGTTTCCTGAAGTCCACAATCATCTCCTTAGTTTTGTTGACGTTGAGTGTGAGGTTGTTTTCCTGACACCACACTCCGAGGGCCCTCACCTCCTCCCTGTAGGCCGTCTCATCGTTGTTGGTAATCAAGCCTACCACTGTTGTGTCGTCCGCAAACTTGATGATTGAGTTGGAGGCGTGCGTGGCCACGCAGTCGTGGGTGAACAGGGAGTACAGGAGAGGGCTCAGAACGCAACCTTGTGGGGCCCCAGTGTTGAGGATCAGCGGGGAGGAGATGTTGTTGCCTACCCTCACCACCTGGGGGCGGCCCGTCAGGAAGTCCAGTACCCAGTTGCACAGGGCGGGGTCGAGACCCAGGGTCTCGAGCTTGATGACGAGCTTGGAGGGTACTATGGTGTTGAATGCCGAGCTGTAGTCGATGAACAGCATTCTCACATAGGTATTCCTCTTGTCCAGATGGGTTAGGGCAGTGTGCAGTGTGGTTGAGATTGCATCGTCTGTGGACCTATTTGGGCGGTAAGCAAATTGGAGTGGGTCTAGGGTGTCAGGTAGGGTGGAGGTGATATGGTCCTTGACTAGTCTCTCAAAGCACTTCATGATGACGGATGTGAGTGCTACGGGGCGGTAGTCATTTAGCTCAGTTACCTTAGCTTTCTTGGGAACAGGAACAATGGTGGCCCTCTTGAAGCATGTGGGAACAGCAGACTGGTATAGGGATTGATTGAATATGTCCGTAAACACACCGGCCAGCTGGTCTGCGCATGCTCTGAGGGCGCGGCTGGGGATGCCATCTGGGCCTGCAGCCTTGCGAGGGTTAACACGTTTAAATGTCTTACTCACCTCGGCTGCAGTGAAGGAGAGACCGCATGTTTTCGTTGCAGGCCGTGTCAGTGGCACTGTATTGTCCTCAAAGCGGGCAAAAAAGTTATTTAGTCTGCCTGGGAGCAAGACATCCTGGTCCGTGACTGGGCTGGGTTTCTTCCTGTAGTCCGTGATTGACTGTAGACCCTGCCACATGCCTCTTGTGTCTGAGCCGTTGAATTGAGATTCTACTTTGTCTCTGTACTGGCGCTTAGCTTGTTTGATAGCCTTGCGGAGGGAATAGCTGCACTGTTTGTATTCGGTCATGTTACCAGACACCTTGCCCTGATTAAAAGCAGTGGTTCGCGCTGTCAGTTTCACACGAATGCTGCCATCAATCCACGGTTTCTGGTTAGGGAATGTTTTAATCGTTGCTATGGGAACGACATCTTCAACGCACGTTCTAATGAACTCGCACACCGAATCAGCGTATTCGTCAATGTTGTTATCTGACGCAATACGAAACATCTCCCAGTCCACGTGATGGAAGCAGTCTTGGAGTGTGGAGTCAGCTTGGTCGGACCAGCGTTGGACAGACCTCAGCGTGGGAGCCTCTTGTTTTAGTTTCTGTCTGTAGGCAGGGATCAACAAAATGGAGTCGTGGTCAGCTTTTCCGAAAGGGGGGCGGGGCAGGGCCTTATATGCGTCGCGGAAGTTAGAGTAACAATGGTCCAAGGTCTTTCCTCCCCTGGTTGCGCAATCGATATGCTGATAAAATTTGGGGAGTCTTGTTTTCAGATTAGCCTTGTTAAAATCCCCAGCTACAATGAATGCAGCCTCCGGATAAATTGTTTCCAGTTTGCAGAGAGTTAAATAAAGTTCGTTCAGAGCCATCGATGTGTCTGCTTGGGGGGGGATATATACGGCTGTGATTATAATCGAAGAGAATTCTCTTGGTAGATAATGCGGTCTACATTTGATTGTGAGGAATTCTAAATCAGGTGAACAGAAGGATTTGAGTTCCTGTATGTTTCTTTCATCGCACCATGTCACGTTAGTCATAAGGCATACGCCCCCGCCCCTCTTTTTACCAGAAAGATGTTTTTTCCTGTCTGCGCGATGCGTGGAGAAACCTGTTGGCTGCACCGCTTCGGATTGCGTCTCTCCAGTAAGCCACGTTTCCGTGAAGCAAAGAACGTTACAGTCTCTGATGTCCCTCTGGAATGCTACCCTTGCTCGGATTTCATCAACCTTGTTGTCAAGAGACTGGACATTGGCAAGAAGAATGCTAGGGAGTGGTGTGCGCTGTGCCCGTCTCCGGAGTCTGACCAGAAGACCGCCTCGTTTCCCTCTCTTTCGGAGTCGTTTTTTTGGGTCGCTGCATAGGATCCACACCGTTGTCCTGTTTGTAAGGCAGAACACAGGATCCGCGTCGCGAAAAACATATTCTTGGTCGTACTGATGGTGAGTTGATGCTGATCTTATATTCAGTAGTTCTTCTCGACTGTATGTAATGAAACCTAAGATGACCTGGGGTACTAATGTAAGAAATAACACGTAAAAAAACAAAAAACTGCATAGTTTCCTAGGAACGCGAAGCGAGGCGGCCATCTCTGTCGGCGCCGGCGCCATTATTCTCATGTTAGACTAGAGAGGCACCATGCAGGCCATTATTCTCATGTCAGACTAGAGAGAGGCACCGTGCAGGCCATTATTCTCATGTTAGACTAGAGAGAGGCACCGTGCAGGCCATTATTCTCATGTCAGACTAGAGAGATGCACTGTGCAGGCCATTATTCTCATGTTATACTAGAGAGATGCACCGTGCAGGCCATTATTCTCATGTCAGACTAGAGAGAGGCACCGTGCAGGCCATTATTCTCATGTTATACTAGAGAGAGGCACCATGCAGGCCATTATTCTCATGTCAGACTAGAGAGGCACCATGCAGGCCATTATTCTCATGTTAGACTAGAGAGGCACCATGCAGGCCATTATTCTCATGTCAGACTAGAGAGAGGCACCGTGCAGGCCATTATTCTCATGTTAGACTAGAGAGAAGCACCGTGCAGGCCATTATTCTCATGTCAGACTAGAGAGATGCACCGTGCAGGCCATTATTCTCATGTTAGACTAGAGAGAGGCACCGTGCAGGCCATTATTCTCATGTTAGACTAGAGAGATGCACCATGCAGGCCATTATTCTCATGTCAGACTAGAGAGAGGCACCGTGCAGGCCATTATTCTCATGTTAGACTAGAGAGAGGCACCGTGCAGGCCATTATTCTCATGTTAGACTAGAGAGAGGCACCGTGCAGGCCATTATTCTCATGTTAGACTAGAGAGGCACCGTGCAGGCCATTATTCTCATGTCAGACTAGAGAGAGGCACCGTGCAGGCCATTATTCTCATGTTATACTAGAGAGAGGCACCGTGCAGGCCATTATTCTCATGTTAGACTAGAGAGAGGCACCGTGCAGGCCATTATTCTCATGTCAGACTAGAGAGGCACCATGCAGGCCATTATTCTCATGTTATACTAGAGAGGCGCCGTGCAGGCAATTATTTTCATGTTAGACTAGAGAGAGGCACCGTGCAGGCCATTATTCTCATGTTAGACTAGAGAGAGGCACCGTGCAGGCCATTATTCTCATGTTAGACTAGAGAGAGGCACTGTGCAGGCCATTATTCTCATGTTATACTAGAGAGAGGCACCGTGCAGGCCATTATTCTCATGTTAGACTAGAGAGAGGCACCGTGCAGGCCATTATTCTCATGTTATACTAGAGAGAGGCACCGTGCAGGCCATTATTCTCATGTTATACTAGAAAGAGGCACCATGCAGGCCATTATTCTCATGTTATACTAGAGAGAGGCACCGTGCAGGCCATTATTCTCATGTTATACTAGAGAGAGGCACCGTGCAGGCCATTATTCTCATGTTATACTAGAGAGAGGCACCGTGCAGGCCATTATTCTCATGTCAGACTAGAGAGGCACCGTGCAGGCCATTATTCTCATGTTAGACTAGAGAGGCACAGTGCAGGCCATTATTCTCATGTTAGACTATAGAGGCACCGTGCAGGCCATTATTCTCATGTTAGACTAGAGAGAGGCACCATGCAGGCCATTATTCTCATGTTATACTAGAGAGATGGACCGTGCAGGCCATTATTCTCATGTTATACTAGAGAGAGGCACTGTGCAGGCCATTATTCTCATGTTAGACTAGAGAGAGGCACCGTGCAGGCCATTATTCTCGTGTTAGACTAGAGAGAGGCACCATGCAGGCCATTATTCTCATGTTATACTAGAGAGAGGCACTGTGCAGGCCATTATTCTCATGTTATACTAGAGAGAGGCACCGTGCAGGCCATTATTCTCATGTTAGACTAGAGAGAGGCACCGTGCAGGCCATTATTCTCATGTTAGACTAGAGAGAGGCACCATGCAGGCCATTATTCTCATGTCAGACTAGAGAGAGGCACCGTGCAGGCCATTATTCTCATGTCAGACTAGAGAGAGGCACCGTGCAGGCCATTATTCTCATGTTATACTAGAGAGAGGCACCGTGCAGGCCATTATTCTCATGTTAGACTATAGAGGCACCGTGCAGGCCATTATTCTCATGTTAGACTAGAGAGAGGCACCGTGCAGGCCATTATTCTCATGTCAGACTAGAGAGAGGCACCGTGCAGGCCATTATTCTCATGTTATACTAGAGAGAGGCACCGTGCAGGCCATTATTCTCATGTTAGACTAGAGAGAGGCACCGTGCAGGCCATTATTCTCATGTCAGACTAGAGAGAGGCACTGTGCAGGCCATTATTCTCATGTTAGACTAGAGAGAGGCACTGTGCAGGCCATTATTCTCATGTTATACTAGAGAGAGGCACCGTGCAGGCCATTATTCTCATGTTATACTAGAGAGAGGCACTGTGCAGGCCATTATTCTCATGTTATACTAGAGAGAGGCACCGTGCAGGCCATTATTCTCATGTTATACTAGAGAGGCACCATGCAGGCCATTATTCTCATGTCAGACTAGAGAGAGGCAGCGTGCAGGCCATTATTCTCATGTTATACTAGAGAGAGGCACCATGCAGGCCATTATTCTCATGTTATACTAGAGAGAGGCACTGTTCAGGCCATTATTCTCATGTCAGACTAGAGAGAGGCACCGTGCAGGCCATTATTCTCATGTCAGACTAGAGAGAGGCACCGTGCAGGCCATTATTCTCATGTTAGACTAGAGAGAGGCACCGTGCAGGCCATTATTCTCATGTTATACTAGAGAGAGGCACCGTGCAGGCCATTATTCTCATGTCAGACTAGAGAGAGGCACTGTGCAGGCCATTATTCTCATGTTAGACTAGAGAGAGGCACCGTGCAGGCCATTATTCTCATGTTATACTAGAGTGAGAAACCGTGCAGGCCATTATTCTCATGTTATACTAGAGAGAGGCACTGTGCAGGCCATTATTCTCATGTTATACTAGAGAGAGGCACCGTGCAGGCCATTATTCTCATGTTATACTAGAGAGAGGCACCGTGCAGGCCATTATTCTCATGTCAGACTAGAGAGAGGCACCGTGCAGGCCATTATTCTCATGTTATACTAGAGAGAGGCACCGTGCAGGCCATTATTCTCATGTTATACTAGAGAGAGGCACCGTGCAGGCCATTATTCTCATGTTATACTAGAGAGAGGCACCGTGCAGGCCATTATTCTCATGTTATACTAGAGAGATGCACCATGCAGGCCATTATTCTCATGTCAGACTAGAGAGAGGCACCGTGCAGGCCATTATTCTCATGTTAGACTAGAGAGAGGCACCGTGCAGGCCATTATTCTCATGTTATACTAGAGAGAGGCACCGTGCAGGCCATTATTCTCATGTTAGACTAGAGAGGCACAGTGCAGGCCATTATTCTCATGTTAGACTATAGAGGCACCGTGCAGGCCATTATTCTCATGTTAGACTAGAGAGAGGCACCATGCAGGCCATTATTCTCATGTTATACTAGAGAGATGGACCGTGCAGGCCATTATTCTCATGTTATACTAGAGAGAGGCACTGTGCAGGCCATTATTCTCATGTTAGACTAGAGAGAGGCACCGTGCAGGTCATTATTCTCATGTTAGACTAGAGAGAGGCACCATGCAGGCCATTATTCTCATGTTATACTAGAGAGAGGCACTGTGCAGGCCATTATTCTCATGTTATACTAGAGAGAGGCACCGTGCAGGCCATTATTCTCATGTTAGACTAGAGAGAGGCACCGTGCAGGCCATTATTCTCATGTTAGACTAGAGAGAGGCACCGTGCAGGCCATTATTCTCATGTTAGACTAGAGAGAGGCACCGTGCAGGCCATTATTCTCATGTCAGACTAGAGAGAGGCACCGTGCAGGCCATTATTCTCATGTTATACTAGAGAGAGGCACCGTGCAGGCCATTATTCTCATGTTAGAGTATAGAGGCACCGTGCAGGCCATTATTCTCATGTTAGACTAGAGAGAGGCACCGTGCAGGCCATTATTCTCATGTCAGACTAGAGAGAGGCACCGTGCAGGCCATTATTCTCATGTTATACTAGAGAGAGGCACCGTGCAGGCCATTATTCTCATGTTAGACTAGAGAGAGGCACCGTGCAGGCCATTATTCTCATGTTATACTAGAGAGAGGCACCGTGCAGGCCATTATTCTCATGTCAGACTAGAGAGAGGCACCGTGCAGGCCATTATTCTCATGTCAGACTAGAGAGAGGCACCGTGCAGGCCATTATTCTCATGTTATACTAGAGAGAGGCACCGTGCAGGCCATTATTCTCATGTTAGACTATAGAGGCACCGTGCAGGCCATTATTCTCATGTTAGACTAGAGAGAGGCACCGTGCAGGCCATTATTCTCATGTCAGACTAGAGAGAGGCACCGTGCAGGCCATTATTCTCATGTTATACTAGAGAGTGGCACCGTGCAGGCCATTATTCTCATGTTAGACTAGAGAGAGGCACCGTGCAGGCCATTATTCTCATGTCAGACTAGAGAGAGGCACTGTGCAGGCCATTATTCTCATGTTAGACTAGAGAGAGGCACCGTGCAGGCCATTATTCTCATGTTATACTAGAGAGAGGCACCGTGCAGGCCATTATTCTCATGTTATACTAGAGAGAGGCACTGTGCAGGCCATTATTCTCATGTTATACTAGAGAGAGGCACCGTGCAGGCCATTATTCTCATGTTAGACTAGAGAGGCACCATGCAGGCCATTATTCTCATGTCAGACTAGAGAGAGGCAGCGTGCAGGCCATTATTCTCATGTTATACTAGAGAGAGGCACCATGCAGGCCATTATTCTCATGTTATACTAGAGAGAGGCACTGTGCAGGCCATTATTCTCATGTCAGACTAGAGAGAGGCACCGTGCAGGCCATTATTCTCATGTCAGACTAGAGAGAGGCACCGTGCAGGCCATTATTCTCATGTTAGACTAGAGAGAGGCACCGTGCAGGCCATTATTCTCATGTTATACTAGAGAGAGGCACCGTGCAGGCCATTATTCTCATGTCAGACTAGAGAGAGGCACTGTGCAGGCCATTATTCTCATGTTAGACTAGAGAGAGGCACCGTGCAGGCCATTATTCTCATGTTATACTAGAGTGAGGCACCGTGCAGGCCATTATTCTCATGTTATACTAGAGAGAGGCACTGTGCAGGCCATTATTCTCATGTTATACTAGAGAGAGGCACCGTGCAGGCCATTATTCTCATGTTATACTAGAGAGAGGCACCGTGCAGGCCATTATTCTCATGTCAGACTAGAGAGAGGCACCGTGCAGGCCATTATTCTCATGTTATACTAGAGAGAGGCACCGTGCAGGCCATTATTCTCATGTTATACTAGAGAGAGGCACCGTGCAGGCCATTATTCTCATGTTATACTAGAGAGAGGCACCGTGCAGGCCATTATTCTCATGTTATACTAGAGAGATGCACCATGCAGGCCATTATTCTCATGTCAGACTAGAGAGAGGCACCGTGCAGGCCATTATTCTCATGTTAGACTAGAGAGAGGCACCGTGCAGGCCATTATTCTCATGTTATACTAGAGAGAGGCACCGTGCAGGCCATTATTCTCATGTTAGACTAGAGAGGCACAGTGCAGGCCATTATTCTCATGTTAGACTATAGAGGCACCGTGCAGGCCATTATTCTCATGTTAGACTAGAGAGAGGCACCGTGCAGGCCATTATTCTCATGTTATACTAGAGAGAGGCACCATGCAGGCCATTATTCTCATGTTATACTAGAGAGATGCACCGTGCAGGCCATTATTCTCATGTTATACTAGAGAGAGGCACTGTGCAGGCCATTATTCTCATGTTAGACTAGAGAGAGGCACCGTGCAGGCCATTATTCTCATGTTAGACTAGAGAGAGGCACCATGCAGGCCATTATTCTCATGTTATACTAGAGAGAGGCACTGTGCAGGCCATTATTCTCATGTTATACTAGAGAGAGGCACCGTGCAGGCCATTATTCTCATGTTAGACTAGAGAGAGGCACCGTGCAGGCCATTATTCTCATGTTAGACTAGAGAGAGGCACCGTGCAGGCCATTATTCTCATGTCAGACTAGAGAGAGGCACCGTGCAGGCCATTATTCTCATGTCAGACTAGAGAGAGGCACCGTGCAGGCCATTATTCTCATGTTATACTAGAGAGAGGCACCGTGCAGGCCATTATTCTCATGTTAGACTATAGAGGCACCGTGCAGGCCATTATTCTCATGTTAGACTAGAGAGAGGCACCGTGCAGGCCATTATTCTCATGTCAGACTAGAGAGAGGCACCGTGCAGGCCATTATTCTCATGTTATACTAGAGAGAGGCACCGTGCAGGCCATTATTCTCATGTTAGACTAGAGAGAGGCACCGTGCAGGCCATTATTCTCATGTTATACTAGAGAGAGGCACCGTGCAGGCCATTATTCTCATGTCAGACTAGAGAGAGGCACTGTGCAGGCCATTATTCTCATGTTAGACTAGAGAGAGGCACCGTGCAGGCCATTATTCTCATGTTATAGTAGAGAGAGGCACCGTGCAGGCCATTATTCTCATGTTATACTAGAGAGAGGCACTGTGCAGGCCATTATTCTCATGTTATACTAGAGAGAGGCACCGTGCAGGCCATTATTCTCATGTTAGACTAGAGAGGCACCATGCAGGCCATTATTCTCATGTCAGACTAGAGAGAGGCAGCGTGCAGGCCATTATTCTCATGTTATACTAGAGAGAGGCACCATGCAGGCCATTATTCTCATGTTATACTAGAGAGAGGCACCGTGCAGGCCATTATTCTCATGTCAGACTAGAGAGAGGCACTGTGCAGGCCATTATTCTCATGTTAGACTAGAGAGAGGCACCGTGCAGGCCATTATTCTCATGTTATACTAGAGTGAGGCACCGTGCAGGCCATTATTCTCATGTTATACTAGAGAGAGGCACTGTGCAGGCCATTATTCTCATGTTATACTAGAGAGAGGCACCGTGCAGGCCATTATTCTCATGTTATACTAGAGAGAGGCACCGTGCAGGCCATTATTCTCATGTCAGACTAGAGAGAGGCACCGTGCAGGCCATTATTCTCATGTTATACTAGAGAGAGGCACCGTGCAGGCCATTATTCTCATGTCAGACTAGAGAGAGGCACTGTGCAGGCCATTATTCTCATGTTAGACTAGAGAGAGGCACCGTGCAGGCCATTATTCTCATGTTATACTAGAGTGAGGCACCGTGCAGGCCATTATTCTCATGTTATACTAGAGAGAGGCACTGTGCAGGCCATTATTCTCATGTTATACTAGAGAGAGGCACCGTGCAGGCCATTATTCTCATGTTATACTAGAGAGAGGCACCGTGCAGGCCATTATTCTCATGTCAGACTAGAGAGAGGCACCGTGCAGGCCATTATTCTCATGTTATACTAGAGAGAGGCACCGTGCAGGCCATTATTCTCATGTTATACTAGAGAGAGGCACCGTGCAGGCCATTATTCTCATGTTATACTAGAGAGAGGCACCGTGCAGGCCATTATTCTCATGTTATACTAGAGAGATGCACCATGCAGGCCATTATTCTCATGTCAGACTAGAGAGAGGCACCGTGCAGGCCATTATTCTCATGTTAGACTAGAGAGAGGCACCGTGCAGGCCATTATTCTCATGTTATACTAGAGAGAGGCACCGTGCAGGCCATTATTCTCATGTTAGACTAGAGAGGCACAGTGCAGGCCATTATTCTCATGTTAGACTATAGAGGCACCGTGCAGGCCATTATTCTCATGTTAGACTAGAGAGAGGCACCGTGCAGGCCATTATTCTCATGTTATACTAGAGAGAGGCACCATGCAGGCCATTATTCTCATGTTATACTAGAGAGATGCACCGTGCAGGCCATTATTCTCATGTTATACTAGAGAGAGGCACTGTGCAGGCCATTATTCTCATGTTAGACTAGAGAGAGGCACCGTGCAGGCCATTATTCTCATGTTAGACTAGAGAGAGGCACCATGCAGGCCATTATTCTCATGTTATACTAGAGAGAGGCACTGTGCAGGCCATTATTCTCATGTTATACTAGAGAGAGGCACCGTGCAGGCCATTATTCTCATGTTAGACTAGAGAGAGGCACCGTGCAGGCCATTATTCTCATGTTAGACTAGAGAGAGGCACCGTGCAGGCCATTATTCTCATGTCAGACTAGAGAGAGGCACCGTGCAGGCCATTATTCTCATGTCAGACTAGAGAGAGGCACCGTGCAGGCCATTATTCTCATGTTATACTAGAGAGAGGCACCGTGCAGGCCATTATTCTCATGTTAGACTATAGAGGCACCGTGCAGGCCATTATTCTCATGTTAGACTAGAGAGAGGCACCGTGCAGGCCATTATTCTCATGTCAGACTAGAGAGAGGCACCGT
This sequence comes from Oncorhynchus clarkii lewisi, assembly GCF_045791955.1. Lineage (NCBI taxonomy): Eukaryota > Metazoa > Chordata > Actinopteri > Salmoniformes > Salmonidae > Oncorhynchus > Oncorhynchus clarkii. The sequence continues at coordinate 95,775 of NW_027260902.1, forward strand.
GCAGGCCATTATTCTCATGTTATACTAGAGAGAGGCACCGTGCAGGCCATTATTCTCATGTTAGACTAGAGAGAGGCACCGTGCAGGCCATTATTCTCATGTTATACTAGAGAGAGGCACCGTGCAGGCCATTATTCTCATGTCAGACTAGAGAGAGGCACTGTGCAGGCCATTATTCTCATGTTAGACTAGAGAGAGGCACCGTGCAGGCCATTATTCTCATGTTATAGTAGAGAGAGGCACCGTGCAGGCCATTATTCTCATGTTATACTAGAGAGAGGCACTGTGCAGGCCATTATTCTCATGTTATACTAGAGAGAGGCACCGTGCAGGCCATTATTCTCATGTTAGACTAGAGAGGCACCATGCAGGCCATTATTCTCATGTCAGACTAGAGAGAGGCAGCGTGCAGGCCATTATTCTCATGTTATACTAGAGAGAGGCACCATGCAGGCCATTATTCTCATGTTATACTAGAGAGAGGCACTGTGCAGGCCATTATTCTCATGTCAGACTAGAGAGAGGCACCGTGCAGGCCATTATTCTCATGTCAGACTAGAGAGAGGCACCGTGCAGGCCATTATTCTCATGTTAGACTAGAGAGAGGCACCGTGCAGGCCATTATTCTCATGTTATACTAGAGAGAGGCACCGTGCAGGCCATTATTCTCATGTCAGACTAGAGAGAGGCACTGTGCAGGCCATTATTCTCATGTTAGACTAGAGAGAGGCACCGTGCAGGCCATTATTCTCATGTTATACTAGAGAGAGGCACCGTGCAGGCCATTATTCTCATGTTATACTAGAGAGAGGCACTGTGCAGGCCATTATTCTCATGTTATACTAGAGAGAGGCACCGTGCAGGCCATTATTCTCATGTTATACTAGAGAGAGGCACCGTGCAGGCCATTATTCTCATGTCAGACTAGAGAGAGGCACCGTGCAGGCCATTATTCTCATGTTATACTAGAGAGAGGCACCGTGCAGGCCATTATTCTCATGTTATACTAGAGAGAGGCACCGTGCAGGCCATTATTCTCATGTTATACTAGAGAGATGCACCATGCAGGCCATTATTCTCATGTTAGACTAGAGAGAGGCACCGTGCAGGCCATTATTCTCATGTTATACTAGAGAGAGGCACCGTGCAGGCCATTATTCTCATGTTAGACTAGAGAGAGGCACCGTGCAGGCCATTATTCTCATGTCAGACTAGAGAGAGGCACTGTGCAGGCCATTATTCTCATGTTAGACTAGAGAGAGGCACTGTGCAGGCCATTATTCTCATGTCAGACTAGAGAGAGGCACTGTGCAGGCCATTATTCTCATGTCAGACTAGAGAGAGGCACCGTGCAGGCCATTATTCTCATGTTAGACTAGAGAGGCACCATGCAGGCCATTATTCTCATGTCAGACTAGAGAGAGGCACCGTGCAGGCCATTATTCTCATGTCAGACTAGAGAGAGGCACCGTGCAGGCCATTATTCTCATGTCAGACTAGAGAGAGGCACCGTGCAGGCCATTATTCTCATGTTAGACTAGAGAGAGGCACCGTGCAGGCCATTATTCTCATGTTATACTAGAGAGAGGCACCGTGCAGGCCATTATTCTCATGTTAGACTAGAGAGAGGCACCATGCAGGCCATTATTCTCATGTTATACTAGAGAGATGCACCATGCAGGCCATTATTCTAATGTTAGACTAGAGAGAGGCACTGTGCAGGCCATTATTCTCATGTTAGACTAGAGAGAGGCACCATGCAGGCCATTATTCTCATGTTATACTAGAGAGATGCACCATGCAGGCCATTATTCTCATGTTAGACTAGAGAGAGGCACCATGCAGGCCATTATTCTCATGTTATACTAGAGAGATGCACCATGCAGGCCATTATTCTCATGTTATACTAGAGAGAGGCACCATGCAGGCCATTATTCTCATGTTATACTAGAGAGATGCACCATGCAGGCCATTATTCTCATGTTATACTAGAGAGAGGCACTGTGCAGGCCATTATTCTCATGTCAGACTAGAGAGATGCACCATGCAGGCCATTATTCTCATGTTAGACTAGAGAGGCACCGTGCAGGCCATTATTCTCATGTTATACTAGAGAGAGGCACCGTGCAGGCCATTATTCTCATGTTAGACTAGAGAGAGGCACCATGCAGGCCATTATTCTCATGTTAGACTAGAGAGAGGCACCATGCAGGCCATTATTCTCATGTTAGACTAGAGAGAGGCACCGTGCAGGCCATTATTCTCATGTCAGACTAGAGAGAGGCACCGTGCAGGCCATTATTCTCATGTCAGACTAGAGAGAGGCACCGTGCAGGCCCTTATTCTCATGTTATACTAGAGAGAGGCACCGTGCAGGCCCTTATTCTCATGTTATACTAGAGAGAGGCACCGTGCAGGCCATTATTCTCATGTTAGACTAGAGAGAGGCACCGTGCAGGCCATTATTCTCATGTTATACTAGAGAGAGGCACCGTGCAGGCCATTATTCTCATGTTATACTATAGAGAGGCACCGTGCAGGCCATTATTCTCATGTTATACTAGAGAGAGGCACTGTGCAGGCCATTATTCTCATGTTATACTAGAGAGATGCACCGTGCAGGCCATTATTCTCATGTTATACTAGAGAGATGCACCATGCAGGCCATTATTCTCATGTTATACTAGAGAGATGCACTGTGCAGGCCATTATTCTCATGTCAGACTAGAGAGAGGCACTGTGCAGGCCATTATTCTCATGTCAGACTAGAGAGAGGCACTGTGCAGGCCATTATTCTCATGTTATACTAGAGAGATGCACCATGCAGGCCATTATTCTCATGTCAGACTAGAGAGAGGCACTGTGCAGGCCATTATTCTCATGTTATACTAGAGAGAGGCACCGTGCAGGCCATTATTCTCATGTCAGACTAGAGAGAGGCACTGTGCAGGCCATTATTCTCATGTTAGACTAGAGAGAGGCACCATGCAGGCCATTATTCTCATGTTATACTAGAGAGATGCACCATGCAGGCCATTATTCTCATGTTAGACTAGAGAGAGGCACCATGCAGGCCATTATTCTCATGTTATACTAGAGAGATGCACCATGCAGGCCATTATTCTCATGTTATACTAGAGAGAGGCACCATGCAGGCCATTATTCTCATGTTATACTAGAGAGATGCACCATGCAGGCCATTATTCTCATGTTATACTAGAGAGAGGCACTGTGCAGGCCATTATTCTCATGTCAGACTAGAGAGATGCACCATGCAGGCCATTATTCTCATGTTAGACTAGAGAGGCACCGTGCAGGCCATTATTCTCATGTTATACTAGAGAGAGGCACCGTGCAGGCCATTATTCTCATGTTAGACTAGAGAGAGGCACCATGCAGGCCATTATTCTCATGTTAGACTAGAGAGAGGCACCATGCAGGCCATTATTCTCATGTTAGACTAGAGAGAGGCACCGTGCAGGCCATTATTCTCATGTCAGACTAGAGAGAGGCACCGTGCAGGCCATTATTCTCATGTCAGACTAGAGAGAGGCACCGTGCAGGCCCTTATTCTCATGTTATACTAGAGAGAGGCACCGTGCAGGCCCTTATTCTCATGTTATACTAGAGAGAGGCACCGTGCAGGCCATTATTCTCATGTTAGACTAGAGAGAGGCACCGTGCAGGCCATTATTCTCATGTTATACTAGAGAGAGGCACCGTGCAGGCCATTATTCTCATGTTATACTATAGAGAGGCACCGTGCAGGCCATTATTCTCATGTTATACTAGAGAGAGGCACTGTGCAGGCCATTATTCTCATGTTATACTAGAGAGATGCACTGTGCAGGCCATTATTCTCATGTTATACTAGAGAGATGCACCATGCAGGCCATTATTCTCATGTTATACTAGAGAGATGCACTGTGCAGGCCATTATTCTCATGTCAGACTAGAGAGAGGCACTGTGCAGGCCATTATTCTCATGTCAGACTAGAGAGAGGCACCGTGCAGGCCATTATTCTCATGTTATACTAGAGAGATGCACCATGCAGGCCATTATTCTCATGTCAGACTAGAGAGAGGCACTGTGCAGGCCATTATTCTCATGTTATACTAGAGAGAGGCACCGTGCAGGCCATTATTCTCATGTCAGACTAGAGAGAGGCACTGTGCAGGCCATTATTCTCATGTTAGACTAGAGAGAGGCACTGTGCAGGCCATTATTCTCATGTTATACTAGAGAGATGCACCATGCAGGCCATTATTCTCATGTTAGACTAGAGAGAGGCACTGTGCAGGCCATTATTCTCATGTTAGACTAGAGAGAGGCACTGTGCAGGCCATTATTCTCATATTAGACTAGAGAGAGGCACTGTGCAGGCCATTATTCTCATGTTATACTAGAGAGAGGCACTGTGCAGGCCATTATTCTCATGTTATACTAGAGAGATGCACCGTGCAGGCCATTATTCTCATGTTAGACTAGAGAGAGGCACTGTGCAGGCCATTATTCTCATGTCAGACTAGAGAGAGGCACTGTGCAGGTCTGTCTTAACTCCTAATATAACAGGCCTCATAAGCCTGCTCTATCTGAGCGATCTCTGTCTGTGTGGACATACAGTGCTCACTGATTAACTGAGCTGAGCATCATGAGAAAACCCACATCACATGGTACGTGTATGGATGCTCGAGGAAGAAAGGGAATGAACCCAAACCTCTCCTTAAGTACCCCCCCCCCCCATTGTCCTCAGCTAGTCCCCAGCCAGCTAGTCCCCAGCCAGCTAGTCCCCAGCCAGCTAGTCCCCAGCCAGCTAGTCCCCAGCCAGCTAGTCCCCAGCCAGCTAGTCCCCAGCCAGCTAGTCCCCAGCCAGCTAGTCCCCAGCCAGCTAGTCCCCAGCCAGCTAGTCCCCAGCCAGTTCCACTGTACAAGTACACCTGATTCAACTGGTAAAAACATCATCAGCCCTTTATCTGGTCAGAACAAGCAGACCTATATTCAACTGGTTAAAATAATCATCATGCCCTGTATGACTTGATTCAGGTGTGATTGTACTGGAGGTGTCATGCCCATAGTGAGGCAGGCCTCAGGACTCAACACCCTGGCTTCAACGGGAGCAAGGCCGCTCTCTGACATTTACATTATGTCCAGCATCGGACCCATAGGGCTCTAGTCTAAAGTAGTGCACTATATAGGGAATAGGGCTCTGGTCTACAGTAGTGCACTATATAGGGAATAGGGCTCTGGTCTAAAGTAGTGCACTATATAGGGAATAGGACTCTGGTCTAAAGTAGTGCACTATATAGGGAATAGGGCTCTGGTCTAAAGTAGTGCACTATATATAGGGAATAGGGCTCTTGTCTAAAGTAGTGCACTATATAGGGAATAGGACTCTGGTCTAAAGTAGTGCACTACATAGGGAATAGGGCTCTGGTTTAAAGTAGTGCACTACATAGGGAATAGGGCTCTGGTCTAAAGTAGTGCACTACATAGGGAATAGGACTCTGGTCTAAAGTAGTGCACTACATAGGGAATAGGACTCTGGTCTAAAGTAGTGCACTACATAGGGAATAGGGCTCTGGTCTAAAGTAGTTCACTATATAGGGAATAGGGTGCCATTTTTGGGACAGAGCCATAGTATTTTCTCATGCAGCTGAGGTGGTGTGGAAATGAAGTATCCATGGTGATAAATGTATATACTCTGACAATGAGCCCGGCCCTGTTGCAATTCCTCCGAAATCACAAGGGTTAGTGTGCAGAGTACAGTGTGGTTCACAAGGACACATTGTATAATGGCTTGGGACATTGTGATGGAGTGTGACACAAGCCCAAGGTGCCAAGGAGTTGGCCGTAGCACTGGACCAATCTGAACGAGGCTTATAGAGCATATTGACACACTAAAATGGGTTGTTACGAGTGTGCTGAGAGTCAGGAAGCAAGTTCAGGGAGTGATTGTTTTAATAAATAAACAAAACACGACACACAAACACCGCACCGACATGAAAACAGAGTCAATAACACCTGAGGAAAGAACCAATGGGAGAGAGAGATATAGGGAAGATAATCAAGGAGGTGATGGAGTCCAGGTGAGTGTCATGAGGCGCTGCTGCGCATGACAATGGTGACAGGTGTGCAGGATAATCAGCAGCCTGATATCCTAGAGGCTGGAGAGGGAGTATACGTGACATTAACATTAAACCCACTAAAAACACTCAGCTCTTTTAACTTTGCCCAAACATCCCAAATGGTAAGACTGACCTCTTCAGGACATTTGTATGTATTACTGTTTCCCAGGCCAACATCATGGGAAAATAAAGATATTACCTCATGCAAGAGTAGCACAAATTATGATGAAAGATAAGCACATTAATAAAACTATTGAGACAGTCCCCGGGGAGAATATGCAGTCGTTTACCTAATTGCCTCATACTGTTTTATTTTCTAAACGTTTATTTATTTTCCCATCAGGCACTGCACTATCCTTTGTTGGGTGCTGGTGATGTCATAGAGAGACGAGTCTGGGGTGTATCAGCTGAATGCAACATAGACAGAGATATTAACCTGGAATGAATCCCCAGGCAGAGGTAGGCCTGAGTGTGTGGACATGTTTAACTATACTTGTGGGGACCAGAAGTTTGATTTTGGATTGAACTTCTGGGACTGAATTGGTGTGTGTGTGTGTGTGTGTGTGTGTGTGTGTGTGTGTAGGCATGCACATGTGTGTTGTGACAAACTATACTTTATGCATCACAAGCACATATCCTATACTATACAGTAGAAAGCTCAGTATGCTTATGAAGTAACTCAAGAATCATTGAGCTGAACCAGTATTCCCCCAGTCCCACTGTTGAAGCGATGCCATTTCAGCCAGATGTTATGATTATCCATTGATGCTATGGTTCATGGTGAGGAGTGTAGTATTATTTAGAGTATTATTGCAAGATAATGAGTCCTGTGCTGTTCTTATTAGGAGCCTGGAGCAGTGTGGTCTATGGTAGATGTCAAAACACTGTACTGCGGCCCACTCATAAACACATGAACACACATACAGAAATGTTAACACACACACACACATTAGTATGTGTCCTGAAGGGTCCATCAGGGCTGTCAAGGGCTCCAGAGTGTGACTGATGACAGCCCTTGGTTGATTTCCAAATGGCACCCTATTCCCTACATTCCCTATATAGTGCACTACTTTTGACCAGAGCTCTATGGGTCATAAGTAGTTCACTAAATAGGGAATATAGAGTGCCATTTGGGATGCAGCAAGGGTGCGTGAAATACAGGCCTCCTGACTAGATGGGTGCTGCTGGAGCCCAGCCTGGGACAAGACAATCATTCTACATTCCCCTGTTGTAGGTCACAGGGATATACAGTAATCTAACATGGGACAAGACATTCTACATTCCCCTGCTGTAGGTCACAGGGATATACAGTAATCTAACATGGGACAAGACATTCTACATTCCCCTGCTGTAGGTCACAGGGATATACAGTAATCTAACATGGGCCAAGACATTCTACATTCCCCTGCTGTAGGTCACAGGGATATACAGTAATCTAACATGGGACAAGACATTCTACATTCCCCTGCTGTAGGTCACAGGGATATACAGTAATCTAACATGGGACAAGACATTCTTACATTCCCCTGCTGTAGGTCACAGGGATATACAGTAATCTAACATGGGACAAGACATTCTACATTCCCCTGCTGTAGGTCACAGGGATATACAGTAATCTAACATGGGACAAGACATTCTACATTCCCCTGCTGTAGGTCACAGGGATATACAGTAATCTAACATGGGACAAGACATTCTACATTCCCCTGCTGTAGGTCACAGGGATATACAGTAATCTAACATGGGACAAGACATTCTACATTCCCCTGCTGTAGGTCACAGGGATATACAGTAATCTAACATGGGCCAAGACATTCTACATTCCCCTGCTGTAGGTCACAGGGATATACAGTAATCTAACATGGGACAAGACATTCTACATTCCCCTGCTGTAGGTCACAGGGATATACAGTAATATAACATGGGCCAAGACATTCTACATTCCCCTGCTGTAGGTCACAGGGATATACAGTAATCTAACATGGGGCAAGACATTCTACATTCCCCTGCTGTAGGTCACAGGGATATACAGTAATCTAACATGGGACAAGACATTCTACATTCCCCTGCTGTAGGTCACAGGGATATACAGTAATATAACATGGGACAAGACATTCTACATTCCCCTGCTGTAGGTCACAGGGATATACAGTAATCTAACATGGGGAATAGACAATCATTCTACATTCCCCTGCTGTAGGTCACAGGGATATACAGTAATCTAACATGGGCCAAGACATTCTACATTCCCCTGCTGTAGGTCACAGGGATATACAGTAATATAACATGGGACAAGACATTCTACATTCCCCTGCTGTAGGTCACAGGGATATACAGTAATCTAACATGGGACAATCATTCTACATTCCCCTGCTGTAGGTCACAGGGATATACAGTAATCTAACATGGGACAAGACATTCTACATTCCCCTGCTGTAGGTCACAGGGATATACAGTAATATAACATGGGACAAGACATTCTACATTCCCCTGCTGTAGGTCACAGGGATATACAGTAATCTAACATGGGACAATCATTCTACATTCCCCTGCTGTAGGTCACAGGGATATACAGTAATCTAACATGGGACAAGACATTCTACATTCCCCTGCTGTAGGTCACAGGGATATACAGTAATCTAACATGGGACAAGACAATCATTCTACATTCCCCTGCTGTAGGTCACAGGGATATACAGTAATATAACATGGGACAAGACATTCTACATTCCCCTTCTGTAGGTCACAGGGATATACAGTAATCTAACATGGGCCAAGACAATCCTTCTACATTCCCCTGCTGTAGGTCACAGGGATATACAGTAATCTAACATGGGCCAAGACATTCTACATTCCCCTGCTGTAGGTCACAAGGATATACAGTAATCTAACATGGGACAAGACATTCTACATTCCCCTGCTGTAGGTCACAGGGATATACAGTAATATAACATGGTACAAGACAATCATTCTACATTCCCCTGCTGTAGGTCACAGGGATTTACAGTAATCTAACATGGGACAAGACATTCTACATTCCCCTGCTGTAGGTCACAGGGATATACAGTAATCTAACATGGGACAAGACAATCATTCTACATTCCCCTGCTGTAGGTCACAGGGATATACAGTAATCTAACATGGGACAAGACCATTCTACATTCCCCTGCTGTAGGTCACAGGGATATACAGTATTCTAAATCATTCTACATTCCCCTGCTGTAGGTCACAGGGATATACAGTAATCTAACATGGGACAAGACATTCTACATTCCCCTGCTGTAGGTCACAGGGATATACAGTAATCTAACATGGGCCAAGACATTCTACATTCCCCTGCTGTAGGTCACAGGGATATACAGTAATCTAACATGGGACAATCATTCTACATTCCCCTGCTGTAGGTCACAGGGATATACAGTAATATAACATGGGCCAAGACAATCACTCTACATTCCCCTGCTGTAGGTCACAGGGATATACAGTAATCTAACATGGGCCAAGACATTCTACATTCCCCTGCTGTAGGTCACAGGGATATACAGTAATCTAACATGGGACAAGACATTCTACATTCCCCTGCTGTAGGTCACAGGGATATACAGTAATCTAACATGGGACAAGACATTCTACATTCCCCTGCTGTAGGTCACAGGGATATACAGTAATCTAACATGGGACAAGACATTCTACATTCCCCTGCTGTAGGTCACAGGGATATACAGTAATCTAACATGGGACAAGACATTCTACATTCCGCTGCTGTAGGTCACAGGGATATACAGTAATCTAACATGGGACAAGACAATCATTCTACATTCCCCTGCTGTAGGTCACAGGGATATACAGTAATATAACATGGGCCAAGACAATCACTCTACATTCCCCTGCTGTAGGTCACAGGGATATACAGTAATCTAACATGGGCCAAGACATTCTACATTCCCCTACTGTAGGTCACAGGGATATACAGTAATCTAACATGGGACAAGACATTCTACATTCCCCTGCTGTAGGTCACAGGGATATACAGTAATCTAACATGGGCCAAGACATTCTACATTCCCCTGCTGTAGGTCACAGGGATATACAGTAATCTAACATGGGACAAGACATTCTACATTCCCCTGCTGTAGGTCACAGGGATATACAGTAATCTAACATGGGACAAGACATTCTACATTCCCCTGCTGTAGGTCACAGGGATATACAGTAATCTAACATGGGACAAGACATTCTACATTCCCCTGCTGTAGGTCACAGGGATATACAGTAATCTAACATGGGCCAAGACATTCTACATTCCGCTGCTGTAGGTCACAGGGATATACAGTAATCTAACATGGGACAAGACATTCTACATTCCCCTGCTGTAGGTCACAGGGATATACAGTAATCTAACATGGGACAAGACATTCTACATTCCCCTGCTGTAGGTCACAGGGATATACAGTAATCTAACATGGGCCATGACAATCATTCTACATTCCCCTGCTGTAGGTCACAGGGATATACAGTAATCTAACATGGGACAAGACATTCTACATTCCCCTGCTGTAGGTCACAGGGATATACAGTAATCTAACATGGGACAAGACATTCTACATTCCCCTGCTGTAGGTCACAGGGATATACAGTAATCTAACATGGGCCAAGACAATCATTCTACATTCCCCTGCTGTAGGTCACAGGGATATACAGTAATCTAACATGGGACAAGACATTCTACATTCCCCTGCTGTAGGTCACAGGGATATACAGTAATCTAACATGGGCCAAGACAACATTCTACATTCCCCTGCTGTAGGTCACAGGGATATACAGTAATCTAACATGGGCCAAGACATTCTACATTCCCCTGCTGTAGGTCACAGGGATATACAGTAATCTAACATGGGACAAGACATTCTACATTCCCCTGCTGTAGGTCACAGGGATATACAGTAATCTAACATGGGCCAAGACAATCATTCTACATTCCCCTGCTGTAGGTCACAGGGATATACAGTAATCTAACATGGGCCAAGACATTCTACATTCCCCTGCTGTAGGTCACAGGGATATACAGTAATCTAACATGGGACAAGACATTCTACATTCCCCTGCTGTAGGTCACAGGGATATACAGTAATCTAACATGGGACAATCATTCTACATTCCCCTGCTGTAGGTCACAGGGATATACAGTAATCTAACATGGGCCAAGACATTCTACATTCCCCTGCTGTAGGTCACAGGGATATACAGTAATCTAACATGGGCCAAGACAATCATTCTACATTCCCCTGCTGTAGGTCACAGGGATATACAGTAATCTAACATGGGACAAGACATTCTACATTCCCCTGCTGTAGGTCACAGGGATATACAGTAATCTAACATGGGCCAAGACATTCTACATTCCCCTGCTGTAGGTCACAGGGATATACAGTAATCTAACATGGGCCAAGACATTCTACATTCCCCTGCTGTAGGTCACAGGGATATACAGTAATATAACATGGGCCAAGACAATCATTCTACATTCCCCTGCTGTAGGTCACAGGGATATACAGTAATCTAACATGGGCCAAGACATTCTACATTCCCCTGCTGTAGGTCACAGGGATATACAGTAATCTAACATGGGCCAAGACATTCTACATTCCCCTGCTGTAGGTCACAGGGATATACAGTAATCTAACATGGGCCAAGACTAACATGGGACAAGACATTCTACATTCCCCTGCTGTAGGTCACAGGGATATACAGTAATCTAACATGGGACAAGACATTCTACATTCCCCTGCTGTAGGTCACAGGGATATACAGTAATCTAACATGGGCCAAGACAATCATTCTACATTCCCCTGCTGTAGGTCACAGGGATATACAGTAATCTAACATGGGCCAAGACATTCTACATTCCCCTGCTGTAGGTCACAGGGATATACAGTAATCTAACATGGGACAAGACATTCTACATTCCCCTGCTGTAGGTCACAGGGATATACAGTAATATAACATGGGCCAAGACAATCATTCTACATTCCCCTGCTGTAGGTCACAGGGATATACAGTAATCTAACATGGGACAAGACATTCTACATTCCCCTGCTGTAGGTCACAGGGATATACAGTAATCTAACATGGGCCAAGACAATCATTCTACATTCCCCTGCTGTAGGTCACAGGGATATACAGTAATCTAACATGGGACAAGACATTCTACATTCCCCTGCTGTAGGTCACAGGGATATACAGTAATCTAACATGGGACAAGACATTCTACATTCCCCTGCTGTAGGTCACAGGGATATACAGTAATCTAACATGGGCCAAGACATTCTACATTCCCCTGCTGTAGGTCACAGGGATATACAGTAATCTAACGTGGGCCAAGACAATCATTCTACATTCCCCTGCTGTAGGTCACAGGGATATACAGTAATCTAACATGGGCCAAGACATTCTACATTCCCCTGCTGTAGGTCACAGGGATATACAGTAATCTAACATGGGCCAAGACAATCCTTCTACATTCCCCTGCTGTAGGTCACAGGGATATACAGTAATCTAACATGGGACAAGACAATCTACATTCCCCTGCTGTAGGTCACAGGGATATACAGTAATCTAACATGGGCCAAGACATTCTACATTCCCCTGCTGTAGGTCACAGGGATATACAGTAATCTAACATGGGACAAGACATTCTACATTCCCCTGCTGTAGGTCACAGGGATATACAGTAATCTAACATGGGCCAAGACATTCTACATTCCCCTGCTGTAGGTCACAGGGATATACAGTAATCTAACATGGGACAAGACATTCTACATTCCCCTGCTGTAGGTCACAGGGATATACAGTAATCTAACATGGGCCAAGACATTCTACATTCCCCTGCTGTAGGTCACAGGGATATACAGTATTCTAACATGGGCCAAGACATTCTACATTCCCCTGCTGTAGGTCACAGGGATATACAGTAATCTAACATGGGCCAAGACATTCTACATTCCCCTGCTGTAGGTCACAGGGATATACAGTATTCTAACATGGGACAAGACATTCTACATTCCCCTGCTGTAGGTCACAGGGATATACAGTAATCTAACATGGGACAAGACATTCTACATTCCCCTGCTGTAGGTCACAGGGATATACAGTAATCTAACATGGGCCAAGACATTCTACATTCCCCTGCTGTAGGTCACAGGGATATACAGTATTCTAACATGGGCCAAGACATTCTACATTCCCCTGCTGTAGGTCACAGGGATATACAGTAATCTAACATGGGCCAAGACATTCTACATTCCCCTGCTGTAGGTCACAGGGATATACAGTATTCTAACATGGGACAAGACATTCCCCTGCTGTAGGTCACAGGGATATACAGTATTCTAACATGGGACAAGACATTCTACATTCCCCTGCTGTAGGTCACAGGGATATACAGTATTCTAACATGGGACAAGACATTCTACATTCCCCTGCTGTAGGTCACAGGGATATACAGTAATCTAACATGGGACAAGACAATAGAATCACTTATATACAGTCCATTCAGGAAGTATTCAGATCCCTCGACTCTTGCCACATTCTGTTTACGTTACAGCCTTATTCTAAAACGGATCATTCCCACCCCCCTAATCAATCTACACCCCCCCCCCCCCCCCCCCTAATCAATCTACACACAATACCCCATAACTACAAAGCAAAAACAGGTTGTTGTTTTTTTGTGCAAATGCATAAAAAATACTAAACTTAAATATCACATTTACGTAAGTATTCAAACCCTTTACTCAGTACTTGGTACTGCTCATAGGTAACGTTACCAGTCTGAGTAATAGACATGACTACTCTATAGGTAACGTTACCAGTCTGAGTGATAGACATGACTACTCTATAGGTAACGTTACCAGTCTGAGTAATAGACATGACTACTCTATGGGTAACGTTACCAGTCTGAGTGATAGACATGACTGCTCATAGGTAACATTACCAGTCTGAGTAATAGACATGACTACTCTATAGGTAACGTTACCAGTCTGAGTGATAGACATGACTACTCTATGGGTAACGTTACCAGTCTGAGTGATAGACATGACTACTCTATAGGTAACGTTACCAGTCTGAGTAATAGACATGACTACTCTATGGGTAATGTTACCAGTCTGAGTGATAGACATGACTACTCTATGGGTAACGTTACCAGTCTGAGTGATAGACATGACTACTCTATAGGTAACGTTACCAGTCTGAGTGATAGACATGACTACTCTATGGGTAACGTTACCAGTCTGAGTGATAGACATGACTACTCTATAGGTAACGTTACCAGTCTGAGTAATAGACATGACTACTCTATGGGTAATGTTACCAGTCTGAGTGATAGACATGACTACTCTATGGGTAACGTTACCAGTCTGAGTGATAGACATGACTGCTTATAGGTAACGTTACCAGTCTGAGTGATAGACATGACTACTCTATGGGTAACGTTACCAGTCTGAGTGATAGACATGACTACTCTATAGGTAACGTTACCAGTCTGAGTGATAGACATGACTGCTCTATGGGTAACGTTACCAGTCTGAGTGATAGACATGACTGCTCTATGGGTAACGTTACCAGTCTGAGTAATAGACATGACTACTCTATGGGTAACGTTACCAGTCTGAGGAATAGACATGACTACTCTATGAGTAACGTTACCAGTCTGAGTGATAGACATGACTACTCTATGGGTAACGTTACCAGTCTGAGTGATAGACATGACTACTCTATGGGTAACGTTACCAGTCTGAGTGATAGACATGACTGCTTATAGGTAACGTTACCAGTCTGAGTGATAGACATGACTACTCTATAGGTAACGTTACCAGTCTGAGTAATAGACATGACTACTCTATGGGTAATGTTACCAGTCTGAGTGATAGACATGACTGCTCATAGGTAACGTTACCAGTCTGAGTGATAGACATGACTACTCTATGGGTAACGTTACCAGTCTGAGTGATAGACATGACTACTCTATGGGTAACGTTACCAGTCTGAGTGATAGACATGACTACTCTATAGGTAACGTTACCAGTCTGAGTAATAGACATGACTACTCTATGGGTAATGTTACCAGTCTGAGTGATAGACATGACTACTCTATGGGTAACGTTACCAGTCTGAGTGATAGACATGACTACTCTATAGGTAACGTTACCAGTCTGAGTGATAGACATGACTACTCTATGGGTAACGTTACCAGTCTGAGTGATAGACATGACTACTCTATAGGTAACGTTACCAGTCTGAGTGATAGACATGACTGCTTATAGGTAACGTTACCAGTCTGAGTGATAGACATGACTGCTCTATGGGTAACGTTACCAGTCTGAGTGATAGACATGACTGCTCTATGGGTAACGTTACCAGTCTGAGTAATAGACATGACTACTCTATGGGTAACGTTACCAGTCTGAGGAATAGACATGACTACTCTATGAGTAACGTTACCAGTCTGAGTGATAGACATGACTACTCTATGGGTAACGTTACCAGTCTGAGTGATAGACATGACTACTCTATGGGTAACGTTACCAGTCTGAGTGATAGACATGACTACTCTATGGGTAATGTTACCAGTCTGAGTGATAGACATGACTGCTCTATGGGTAATGTTACCAGTATGAGTGATAGACATGACTACTCTATGGGTAATGTTACCAGTCTGAGTGATATACATGACTACTCTATGGGTAATGTTACCAGTCTGAGTGATAGACATGACTACTCTATGGGTAATGTTACCAGTCTGAGTGATAGACATGACTACTCTATAGGTAACGTTACCAGTCTGAGTGATAGACATGACTGCTCTGTGGGTAACGTTACCAGTCTGAGTGATAGACATGACTACTCTATGGGTAATGTTACCAGTCTGAGTGATAGACATGACTACTCTATGGGTAATGTTACCAGTCTGAGTGATAGACATGACTGCTCATAGGTAACGTTACCAGTCTGAGTGATAGACATGACTACTCTATGGGTAATGTTACCAGTCTGAGTGATAGACATGACTACTCTATGGGTAACGTTACCAGTCTGAGTGATAGACATGACTAATCTATGGGTAATGTTACCAGTCTGAGTGATAGACATGACTACTCTATGGGTAACGTTACCAGTCTGAGTGATAGACATGACTACTCTATAGGTAACGTTACCAGTCTGAGTGATAGACATGACTGCTCATAGGTAACGTTACCAGTCTGAGTGATAGACATGACTACTCTATAGGTAACGTTACCAGTCTGAGTGATAGACATGACTACTCTATAGGTAATGTTACCAGTCTGAGTGATAGACATGACTACTCTATGGGTAATGTTACTAGTCTGAGTGATAGACATGAAAGCAATGTATCAGGCTAAAGAGGACTCATATGTTTAAACGCTGGGCCAATTTCCTTCTCTTTCCCTCTGTTAGGAAGGAGGTATTTACACCCAGCAGCCCAGCCTCTGTGTGCTCATCTCCTTTCATTCCACACAGAGAGAAACATGAGGCAGGCAGGCAGGCAGGCAGGCAGGCAGGCAGGCAGGCAGGCAGGCAGGCAGGCAGGCAGGCAGGCAGGCAGGCAGGCAGGCAGGCAGACAGACAAGGAGGCTGTACTTTTGAAAAGCCAGAGCTTTGTACATTCTATGAGCTTCTGTTTGGATTCCCACATTCAAGTCTCTTTGAAGTGTCTGACAGACAGTCTGGTGTCGTCTCTGTCTGGCTCGGCATTAGATACATTCACTTCTCTACATTACCAGCATCGGATTCCTTACTTTTACCAACTACAGAAGCTGAGGTGGAAAATGACACTAAAATACATCCAAACGGTGCTTATTTCAGTAGACCTGGTCTTGCTGCCACTGCAGTGCACAGGTGCCTGGACTTGCACTGTGTACATTGATGAACCATTGGAGGCAGTCCAAAAACCAACCTATGGCAATACAATCAAATCAACATGGCCTATCAACTGTATACAAGACAGACAGTATGCTAATCATCATAGGCCCTTCATGGAGGAATCAAATATATGATTCTAATCATCATAGGGCCTTCATGGAGGAATCAAATATATGATTCCAATCATCATAGGGCCTTCATGGAGGAATCAAATATATGATTCTAATCATCATAGGGCCTTCATGGAGGAATCAAATATATGATTCTAATCATCATAGGGCCTTCATAGAGGAATCAAATATATGATTCTAATCATCATAGGGCCTTCATGGAGGAATCAAATATATGATTCTAATCATCATAGGACCTTCATGGAGGAATCAAATATATGATTCTAATCATCATAGGGCCTTCATGGAGGAATCAAATATATGATTCTAATC
This sequence comes from Oncorhynchus clarkii lewisi, assembly GCF_045791955.1. NCBI lineage: Eukaryota > Metazoa > Chordata > Actinopteri > Salmoniformes > Salmonidae > Oncorhynchus > Oncorhynchus clarkii. Next base: position 113,282 of record NW_027260902.1, read on the forward strand.
ATCATAGGACCTTCATGGAGGAATCAAATATATGATTCTAATCATCATAGGGCCTTCATGGAGGAATCAAATATATGATTCTAATCATCATAGGGCCTTCATGGAGGAATCAAATATATGATTCTAATCATCATAGGGCCTTCATGGAGGAATCAAATATATGATTCTAATCATCATAGGGCCTTCATGGAGGAATCAAATATATGATTCTAATCATCATAGGGCCTTCATGAAGGAACCAAATATATGATTCTAATCATCATGGGCCCTTCATGGGGCGGCAGGTTAGAGTGTTGGACTAGTAACCGGAAGGTTGCAAGTTCAAACCCCCGAGCTGACAAGGTACAAATATGTCGTTCTGCCCCTGAACAGGCAGTTAACCCACTGTTCCTAGGCCGTCATTGAAAATAAGAATTTGTTCTTAACTGACTTGCCTATAAAGGTAAAAAAAAAAAATAAATCATGGAGGAATCAAATATATGATTCTAATCATCATATACCTATAATACTATCATAAAGTATCATGCAGCCAGCTGCTAACATCCTTTATACTGGGCCTTTCTGCTGGAGATGTTGCTCACTGTCTGGATCCCCCCGCTGGAAGGAAGGCGGCTGATTAAAGCACATTTCCTAGTCTAGTTTAACACAATGCATACTGCTGACATACAAGTTTCTGTGCACCCAGAGCAGAAGCCAGCAACCACATCTCCTTCTCCACAGCTGCCCCCGGCTTGGCTTTGATCCCAGAGGACCAACTTCCATGTCAAACGTCTAGCGGCAGAGGAGCTATTAGAGTCAAACACCTGCCTCTGAGCCTCAGACAAGACAGCCACAGAGGCCCAAATGGCACCCTATTCCCTACATAGTGCAATACTTTGACCAGCGTGCTATGGGTAGTGCACTACATAGAGAATAGGGTGCATTTGGAATGTAGACAGAGACTTTTAATTGCACCGATATGAATCTCCTAATTTTCTCCAAGCCCCCCACGCTTCTAGGATGAGTCCCTTGTCATCCTGATGATCCTTCCTCTAATTAAGAAGTCTTTCATCGTCCTGATGATCCTTCCACTAATTAAGAATCCGTCTTTCATTGTCCTGATGATCCTTCCACTAATTAAGAATCAGTCTTTCATCGTCCTGATGATCCTTCCTCTAATTAAGAATCAGTCTTTCATCGTCCTGATGATCCTTCCACTAATTAAGGATGAGTCATATGATATCATACATGTCTTTCAAATTCACTGTCTCAATTACAAGGGAAAAACATTAGCGACCTGAACCATGCTCTGTCTGACAAATGAATGCTGAAATGTACGTACTATCGTGGTGCACTAACATGGAAATGGTTGTGACTGAGTCATCCCATGGGTGAAATCAGGGCTCTCCAACCCTGTTCCTGGAGAGATACCCTCCTGTATAGGTTTTTGCTCCAACCCTAGCTGGTTGGTAAGCTGAATCAGGCTGGTGATGACCTGTGCGGAGCCCAAGTCCAACCCAATGAGCAATGATGATTCAGCCCAGTTTGAAGAAATGTGGGATAAGAGATCAGCTTGCTGCCATGATGTAACTGACTGAAACCTAACAACAGACCTAATATCCTAACATTGCCCATTCTGCCCCATGGTACAACCAGGTCCTCAGGCCACCTGGGCAAAACTGGTTGAAATAATATCATCACAGGTAAACAGGTTGAAATTACATTATTATGATGTTATTAGGACATCAATGTGACATCATTTCTCCTATTTTTGCCCGCTGCACATGTTGTCGTGACAACTACGATTGTTACCGTGGTCACAGCTGTCTTAGTTCCAGGAAAATCTAGTTCAGACGTCCCCACTGTCCCCTGTCCTAAAGAGTCTCTTCTCTCTCTGCACACATAGCCACCAGCGCTGACTCAGGTATTTCAACATCACAATCAGCATCACTTCCCCACTGTAACCACCCTGGTCTGCTGCACGCTATCAGCTGCTAAGGGGCTAGCACATTGAAGAACAAAGCCCTTGCCTTGAGCGATGTCAACACAACACTCTCCCACACAGCCACGGATAGCCTAGAGGTTAAGAGTGTCAGGCCAGTAACCGAAAGGTTGCTGGTTCGAATCCCCAAGCCGACTAGGTGAAAAATCTGTTGACGTGCCCTTGAGCAAGGCTCTTAACCCTAATTGCACCTGTAAATAAATCTCCCTGGATAAGAGAGTCTGTTAATGACTAAAATGTAAAAAAGCTAGCAAACAGTCCCAAATGATTATCCCCAGGACAACTAATTCCCCTGAGGCACTTGCTCTCAAGGTGATGGAGTAACAACACATGACTTGCCCCTCCACCCCTACCGTCCTTTCACAATATCACTCTGGCACCATCACATTCTAATACGTCTGTCTTGTTGAGACTTACAGTAAGAGAATGAAAATTAAATCTGAAGTTTGGAGAGACAGATGGCGTGCATAAACAAACCCCGTCACCCATTACTGATTCACTGGAGAGGCTACAAACTACTATCTTAACCTCCTAGTTTGTGATGATAGATTATAGAGGAGCAACGGACCCTGGTAATCAGGGTTTAGGAGATGATCCTAAATTAACATTACCGCGGTGCCCTTTGTCTATGAGGACACAGCAATTTTCCAATGAAATAAGGGCAAGAACCTGTTTTGTACACTCTAAACATTTGGTGGCAGCAGTGGGATTTGAAACCACGCCCACAAAGAGACTGAAGCCCAAAGTAATTAAAGGTACAGTAACCAAATTTTGTCTCAATATAGGACCAGTAAAAGAAGAGAGGCCAGAGGTGTGTTAAAGCTGTATGTCATTGCGTCTGCTGGGATGGAAGCCAGTGGAGGTATCTGTGATTGTACAGGCATTTGTTTACGGGTCCATGTATTGATGGTGTGAGATCTAGATTTAGTGAGCTAGTTACAGAGATGCTTACTGTCAGAAGGTATGCCTATTTCCTCTGGCAGTGTGTGTGGGTAGGTGCTACAGGGATTACATGTGCTCTCACTAATGGCATTAGCTGGGCTCACTCCACTACTGCTCTGTTTAGAGGGAGAAAGGTCTTAAACTGAACACTAATGAAACCAGCTCATTAGCTACAGATATCTCTGTCCCAGTGGTTTGTTATTACCTCTGGGGAAGCCACGTGTTCATGCTTCACACACACACACACACACACACACACACACACACACACACACAAGCACCAAACACACACACTTTGTCAAGGAACCAACACCCATTCCAATGGCTGCACCTGTTCAGACGATTGTTTATTGTTGCCCTCTCATCCAATGAGAAATGTAATCTGGCATCTGATATTATCAGACTCTTACTAACATCTTTCTGAACAACACTGGAAGACAAACTAACATATCCTTCTGAACAACACTGAAAGACAAACTAACATATCCCTCTGAACAACAATTAAAGACAAAATAACAGATCCTTCTGAACAACACTGGAAGACAAAATAACATATCCTTCTGAACAACACTGAAAGACAAAATAACATATCCTTCTGAACAACACTGAAAGACAAAATAACATATCCTTCTGAACAACACAGAAAGACAAACTAACTGATCCTTCTGAACAACACTGGGAGACAAACTCTAACATATCCCTCTGAACAACACTGGGAGACAAACTAACAAAGCCTTCTGAACAACACTGAAAGACAAACTCTAACATATCCCTCTGAACAACACTGAAAGACAAAATAACATATCCTTCTGAACAACACTGGAAGACAAAATAACATATCCTTCTGAACAACACTGGAAGACAAAATAACATATCCTTCTGAACAACACTGAAAGACAAAATAACATATCCTTCTGAACAACACTGGAAGACAAAATAACATATCCTTCTGAACAACACTGGGAGACAAACTCTAACAAAGCCTTCTGAACAACACTGAAAGACAAACTCTAACATATCCCTCTGAACAACACTAAAAGACAAACTAACATATCCTTCTGAACAACACTGAAAGACAAACTAACTGATCCTTCTGAACAACACTGAAAGACAAACTAACTGATCCTTCTGAACAACACTGAAAGACAAACTAACATATCCTTCTGAACAACACAGAAAGACAAAATAACATATCCTTCTGAACAACACAGAAAGACAAAATAACATATCCTTCTGAACAACACTGGAAGACAAAATAACATATCCTTCTGAACAACACAGAAAGACAAACTAACTGATCCTTCTGAACAACACAGAAAGGCAAACTAACATATTTTCTGTGTTGTTCAGAAGGGTAACATAGAGTATCATACTGTACATCTCCAAGAAACACATGAACAAAACATTGATCAAATAGTAACATGATCACATCGATCAAGTATTTCAGAGAGAGAGAGCAACTCATTTACATAGGTACATTCTCTACAATATGAAAATAAACCCAAGGCACCTGATAATGAAATTCAACCAAAGTGGAACATGACATTTCCCCATATCCTGCTGACTGTGGCGACACCATGAATACATTAACAGAGGCAGGCAACAAGACAACCATCAATCATCTGTTGACCATAGGCTGTCTAGTCCACATAGTTGGTTCCCAAGGCAGCCCATCTTACCTGGAGGAGGCGGATCCTTCACCGCAGGATGCAGGAACGCTTGGAAACTGGATGCGCAAAGTTCGCTCACTGTCCCCATGACGGCTCAGTCAAAACTGTGTGTGTGGATGGGGGGAAGGATTCTTAGTGTACTAGTGTGGGTGTGAGAGTGTCTGAGGGGCTTTCTCTTTCGTTCCCTGTGATTCAGTTCGGCAGACGGAGGTGGAGAGAGGATCAGTTGTCGTGAAGGCCAGTCTCCCTTCTTTCCAGAGAGACAAAGAGAGAGAGCTCTCCTCATCCCCTTCTTCGCTCCTTCTCGTCTGCCTCCTCAGCCGACGGCTGCCGTCCATGGAACACGTTCCTCCTCAGGTCCTGGTGTGTGTCACTGGGACTTCAAGCAGTCAAAGCACTTTTCCTTCACCCTCTTCTCCTCCTTTATTTCTCTCTCTCTTTCTGGATCTGTCTTTCTATCCTTTCTCTTCAGTAGCCGCCGCAGCTGAACTCTTTGCTGCTTTCTCTCTCTTCCTCTATTCTGCTCCCTCTCTCTCTTCCTCTATTCTGCTCCCTCTCTCTGAGCCTCTTTTCTCTCGCTGTGTCTCTTGCGCTCCCTTCTTACTTTGCACAGTAACTCTGCAAGATATTCTTAGACTAAACATATTGCACACACAAACACATTCTCAGGCTGTGTGTAGGAGCACATATTAACTCACCTTATGGGCAAATTCTCTCTCTCTCTCAACACAAACAGATGCATTGAAAAACACCACCCGTGATAACATCAATATTTTCTGCAGCACCAAGACCTGAAGCAGTTCAAAGGATCATGTTTATAGGAATATTTAGTCATCCGTCAGAATACTAAGGGGTTTTTTTTAATAGACTTTTATCTAGACTCTTGGGTCACATCCCTTGAAATGACTGGTATATGAGAACTCCATGTAACCAATAACTACACCAATCCAGTGCTTTTAAATGTGTGGAGAGAAGGGAACAAGGGCACACCTCAGGAAGGAGGAGAGGTCATTGGGAAGCACCGTATGTCCAGCAAATCAAGGCTTATTGGACCTTGGATTCTTTAAACCATCCCACACTCTTATATGAAAGTGGTATCCTGAAATAACCTGTCAAAAGCTGCACGACATTGACCAAGATATATACTTCAACATGCCGATCTGAAAAACGTGAAACGTTCGCAATTGTCTGTGTGTATAGACATTTAAAGCAAGACGTCATACACACACACACAGATGTCTTAGCCTGGTTCCTACATCTGTTCGTGCTGTCCTATGGTCATTGTCATTCCAAAACATGACATTGGACCATAGCAGTTGGCTATACAGGCCAAACAGATCTGGGACCGGGCTAATCGACTACAGGCAGCAGGTAGCCTAGAGGTTCAGAGTGTTGGTCCAGTAACCGAAAGGTCGCTGGTTTGATTCCCTGAGCCGACTAGGTGAAAAACCTGTCGATGGGCCCTTGAGCAAGGCACTCAGCTGTAATTGCTCCTGTAAGTAGTTCTGGATAAGATGTACAGATATTGTGGTTACTGTATCTAAAGCAGTGCATCAGATTCATTCCTCTGTTTTGGTTTTATCCTTCCTCAGGATTGGTTTATGAATGCCTTTGCATGCGTCCCAAATGGAACCCTATCCCCTACACGGTGCACTACTTTTGACCTGAGTCAAAAGTAGTGTTCTATGTAGGTAATAGGGTCCCATTGGAACACAGCCTTTATGTACAAATCCAGTACTCATTGTTGCTTGGCAACAGGTTAAAAAGAAATGATTTGTTCCTGGACAAGAATCTGTGATTCATTTGTTGTGATTATGATCTTCTTCTTCTCTTCTATTGCAGTTACTCACAAAAACAAAATCACACTTGGGACATACACAAGGGGCCTTTTCTTCACAGTAATAAACACACACATAAATCCAGATTCACAGTGCTAACGGGATTTGACTCCTTTGATTCAAATGAGATTTGGTTCCTGCATTCATATTTCGCTTTCTATTTCTCTTTGGGGAGTGCAGCCCAGTTTACCTTCCACGGCAGACAAGCCAGCAATAATCAACTGTCACTGTGAGTTCTACCATCTGTCAATCACTCACCTGGTGTCATTCACTCACCTAGTGTCAAACACTCTAATTCTTAAACACAAGTAGCCATCACTCTGCCTCAGCCCCTCCTTCTCTGCCAATCAGGTGCCTCATGCCTCCCTCTCTGCCAATCAGGTGCCTCATCCCGCCCTCTCTGACAATCAGGTGCCTCATCCCGCGCTCTCTGCCAATCAGGTGCCTCATCCAGCGCTCTCTGCCAATCAGGTGCCTCATCCCGCGCTCTCTGCCAATCAGGTGCCTCATCCCCTCCTTCTCTGCCAATCAGGCTGTGTCGCGAGCAGCGGGAGCAGCCTTACATACTGACTGAGGGCCATGGAGGTGGGGGGAGGAGGTGATGCTGTGACAGTGGGGTGGTAATGAAGACATGACTGGCATCCTTCACCAGAGCCCTGCCTGACTGTACCACGGGAGGAAGACTCCAACACTGACGCCAGACCAGGGTCGACATCCCAAATGGACCACGGTCAAAAGTAGTGCACTATACAGGGCAGTATTCAACTCTTACCTTACGAGGTGAGGAGCCTGCTGGTCTTCTGTTCTACCTGATAATGAATTTCACACACCTGGTGTCCCAGGTCGAAATCAGTCCCTGATTAGAGGGGAGCAATGAAAAACACACAGTGGAACTGGCTTCCAGTCCAGAGTTGAGTTTGAAGGATGGATATTGGGAATAGGGTGCAATTTGGGACACAGTCTGAAGCTGCCGAGTCAGGAGGAAGTACCCAAAGTGCTGCAGCTGCATGTCATTGTTCCAGTGTAACAGGCCCGTCACGAGAGGGACGGTCAAGACCCTGCTCTGTGAAGTCAGCACAAACCCTGTTTCTGTTTTGGTTTTAATATGTAGGCTATGCATCTCCATTGTACTGCAAGGGACTGTGGGACCTGGTATAGTAGTCAGGGATGAAGAAATGTGTGTGTGTGTGTGTGTGTATATGTGTGTGTGTGTGTGTGTAATAAACAGAGCCCCATTATTTAACTTTTATTTTCCCCCAATTGTGGTTGAGTGTCATTATTTGGCCTTTCACAGACGGACACTCTGGGCTCTGTGGGTCCAGACAGAAGCCATCCATCCCCATGTGTCATAGTGATGGCCAGAGGGGTCAGAGCACAGGGAGCTGGCGTCATTGTTCTAACTCTACCACCTCTGGTATTACTATAAGACAACAGTCTCCACACAGTTCTTACAGCTGCCTTTAGCCACACACATCTTTATGCACCAAGACTATGCAGATAAATACATAGACACACACATTCATGACCACAAAACACGCACACACAAAGACACACGTAGTGACTCCGACAGACACAGGCATACACGCATGCACACACACGCAGTGACTCCGACAGACACAGGCATACACGCATGCACACACACGCAGTGACTCCGACAGACACAGGCATACACGCATGCACACACACGCAGAAACATGACGTTTGAGAAAGCCACTGAACTCGAGGTTAGGTGGAGCAGAGTTCTCCCCTAAGGGGAAATGGCTAGACATCACAGCATTTTCTCACATGATGCTCCCAAATCATTATTTGTGCACCTCTCAGGGAGTTTCAAATAAGGAAGTGTTCTAAATGTTGACTCGAGCTGGATGCAACTGCTTCTATAAACCAAAAGTATAATGAAAACTGTGAATCCAATTGTCAAGACTGTTCATCAAACATAGGCATAGTTCATAACAAGTTAATAGCCTTGTCATTTATGCCTTCATGAAATAAACCATGTTAAAATTCACGATTCAGAATTGAGACCTATATTTTTTTAATTAGCTGACTTGTAAAGACAATACAGTGTTTACAATACTGTCCTTACAATATTGGTATTGTATTTTCTCTGTTTATATCAGTGTTGAACTGTAATTTGATGAGCTATCTGGTGCTGCCACCAAGTGGGCATTTCAAGCATTGGGAAGTTAATCTTGGTTTAATGGCAGCATCGCCATTATCCACTAGTATCCTGGGTCGTGTTCATTAGCGCACACCGTAGCAAAACATTTCACTGTGTTTTCACTCCCTTTCAGGCAGTTTCCCCTGTTATGTGCCTAATGAACATGACCCAGGTCATGGGTCATGATTGTTTCGGTGAAATTCATCCATCACAACTTCCACATCCCTCATTTGCTCAGGCAGACATGGCTGGTACTCCTACAAAAGAGAACATCATCTTATGTTGCGCAGCAGAATTCTACAAAACTGCCATGCAGAAACAGCCATACAGAAACAGCCATGCAGAAACAGCCATACAGAACCACGCAACGGCAGTGCATAAGAGAGCCTGGTGCCCTCAGAAGGCTAGTGTGCTAGGGTGACGGTATCTAGCAACATCTCCACTGCAGAGAAATAGAATGACAATTTACAGTCATGCGCGCATACATTTTACATATGGGTGGATCCAGGAATCGAACCCACAATCCTGGTGTTACCTGCACCATGCTCTACCAACTGAACCATACAGGACCACAGGGAGATACAGAGTATGGAGATTACAGGGGATACTGGCCAGGGGTGGCAACCAGTCAGAGCAGACTGAAAAACACACAAACAATGGATGAAAAGTGATCATATTTACTGAGTACTGTTCTGTATAGGTGGATTATTTACTGAGTACTGTACTGTGTAGGTGGATTATTTACTGAGTACTTACTAGGTACTGTTCTGTATAGGTGGATTATTTACTGAGTACTTACTAGGTACTGTACTGTGTAGGTGGATTATTTACTGAGTACTTACTAGGTACTGTACTGTGTAGGTGGATTATTTACTGAGTACTTACTAGGTACTGTTCTGTGTAGGCGGATAATTTAGTGAGTACTTACTAGGTACTGTTCTGTGTAGGCGGATAATTTAGTGAGTACTTACAGGGTACTGTACTGTATAGGTGGATTATTTACTGAGTACTTACTAGGTACTGTACTGTGTAGGTGGATTATTTACTGAGTACTGTACTGTGTAGATGGATTATTTACTGAGTACTTACTGGGTACTGTACTGTGTATGTGGATTATTTACTGAGTACTGTACTGTGTAGATGGATTATTTACTGAGTACTTACTGGGTACTGTACTGTGTATGTGGATTATTTACTGAGTACTGTACTGTGTAGGTGGATTATTTACTGAGTACTGTACTGTGTAGGTGGATTATTTACTGAGTACTTACTAGGTACTGTTCTGTGTAGGCGGATAATTTAGTGAGTACTTACAGGGTACTGTACTGTATAGGTGGATTATTTACTGAGTACTTACTAGGTACTGTACTGTGTAGGTGGATTATTTACTGAGTACTTACTAGGTACTGTACTGTGTAGGTGGATTATTTACTGAGTACTGTACTGTGTAGCTGGATTATTTACTGAGTACTTACTAGGTACTGTACTGTGTATGTGGATTATTTACTGAGTACTTACTAGGTACTGTACTGTGTAGGTGGATTATTTACTGAGTACTGTACTGTGTAGGTGGATTATTTACTGAGTACTGTACTGTGTAGGTGGATTATTTACTGAGTATTTACTAGGTACTGTACTGTGTAGGTGGATTATTTACTGAGTACTGTACTGTGTAGGTGGATTATTTACTGGGTACTGTACTGTGTAGGTGGATTATTTACTGAGTACTGTACTGTGTAGGTGGATTATTTACTGAGTACTGTACTGTGTAGGTGGATTATTTACTGAGTACTGTACTGTGTAGCTGGATTATTTACTGAGTATTTACTGGGTAGTGTACTGCATAGGTGGATTATTTACTGAGTACTGTACTGTGTAGGTTTGGGTGAATTACAGTACACTGAAATTCTAATTCCAAATCTCTTCAATGCTTTCAATGAGGAAAATGTGTCATTGGAATTTGGTGTAGTTTCTGAATGGACTGGAATTGAAATGGAATTGACACCAACCCTGCTGAGTACAGTGGTGGGGAGGTGGATTAGTAACTCCATACACCAGTCTAGCTAGCATCCCCCCCCCCCCCCCCCCGGTGACTCAGAACAGCAGCTGGGAGAAAGCAACAACAGCCCTCCTGATCCACTGATGTTCTAAGCATCACAAGAGGCTGCTTACACAAGTAGGAGAGCTTAGAATAACTACGGAACACAGTGTCAGGGTACAGCTACCCAGCAGAGGAAGAAACTCCAGCACTATGGTTATCGTGAATGCTCCACAAACGTCTTAGGGACAAATGCTAACTTCCATTTAAGTTGAATTTTCACATAGAACCTATGGTTTTGTCAGGGTACCTTACCTTCATCAGGGTAACACGTTTAACTGTCACGATCGTCGTATGGAGTAGACCCCAGCGCAGCGTAGTTAGAATATATTCTTCTTTATTAATGAAGAACACGAAGAACACTTAAACAAAAACAACAAAACGAATAAGACGAACGTGACCGCTATGTAAACACTGTGCTAACGTGCAACATAACATAGACAATAACCCACGAAATACCCAAAGAAGATGGCTGCCTAAATATGGTTCCCAATCAGAGACAACGATAAACACCTGCCTCTAATTGAGAACCAATCTAGGCAACCATAGACCTACATAAACACCTAGATGGAAACAACCCCATAAATCTACAAAGAACCCTAGACAGTACAAACACCCTAGATGAGACAAAAACACACATACCACCCTCGTCACACCCTGACCTAACCAAAATATATAAAGAAAACAAAGAATACTCAGGTCAGGGCGTGACATTAACAATGTTAGTTCTCTCGTCCCTGTGCATACGCTATTCTATCCTATGTGTTCTTCAGGCACACTATATATTCTATCAATATGCTGTCCATAATGTCTATACATCCCATCACACATACTCATTCCAGGGTTTTGCTTTATTTTTGTTATTTTCTACATTGTAGAATAATAGTGAAGACATCAAAACTATGAAATAGCACACATGTAGTAACCAAAAGTATTAAACAAATCAAAATACATTTTATGTTTGAGATTCTTCAAAGTAGCCACCCTTTGCCCTAATGAAAGCTTTGCACACTCTTGGCATTCTCTCAACCAGCTTCATGAGGTAGTCGCCGGGAATGCATGTCAATTATCAGGTGTGCCTTGTTAAAAGTGTATTTGTGGAATTTCTTTCCTTCTTAATGCGTTTGAGCCAATCAGTTGTGACAAGGTAGGGGTGGTACACATTAGATAGCCCCATTTGGTAAAAGACCAAGTCCATATCTCAAATATAAAATATATTTCGATTTGTTTAACACTTTTTTGGTTACTATATGATTCCATATGTACTATTTTATAGTTTTGATGTCTTCACTATTATTCTACAATGTAGAACATAGTAAAAATAAAGAAAAACCCTGGAGTAAGTAGGCGTGTCCAAACTTTTGACTAGTTGGTACTGTATATATATTTATTCTCTGGACTCCCGACTAGTTGGTACTGTATATATATTTATTCTCTGGACTCCCGACATTGCTCATCCTATTATTTCTAGATTTCTTAATTCCACTCTTTTACCTTTAGATCTGTGTGTATTGTTGTGAATGGTTAGATATTATTGCACTGTTGGAGCTGGGAACACAAGTATTTCGCTACACCCGCAATAACATCTGCTAAACATGTGTATGCGACCAATAAAATTAGATTTGTCCCTTGTGGCTCAGACAGAGGTAGACAACGCATGCAAACAGAGATAAACAGGCAGACAGGGATAAAACAGGCAGACTGAAATAAACATGCAGATAGAGGCAGAAAGGCAGACAGAGGTAGACAGGCAGACAGAGAAACAGGCAGACAGAGATAAACAGGCAGACAGAAATAGACAGGCAGACAGAGATAGACAGGCAGACAGAGGCAGACAGACGCAGACAGAGATAGACAGGTAGACAGAGATAGACAGGCAGACATAGATAAACAGGCAGACAGAGATAGACAGAGGCAGAGGTGTGTATTTCAGAGAGGAAGTGAGAGGAAAGATCAACTAACTGATTCACATCCGCTTCAATGTGACAGTTACTTTTTTCTCTCTCATTTTCAGATGTTTTCCCCCTTCTTCATCTTTCAGGTCCTTCTTTCAGACTGTCTTTCTAACCACAGCGGGTGGCTATACGCGCTACAGGGAGTTTTGGGCGGCTGATTTCTGACAGAGTCTTTTGCATATGAGAGGGAAGCAGCGCTTAAAATGTGCTGTCTGTAAGAGCCCTTCTAATCTCTGGTCTCCAGAAATAAGTCCAAAGAGCTAAACTCCACCTGAGCTGAGATGACTGAAGTAAACAACAGGCCCAGCCAACCACACCAGTCATTCTGTCTAGAAGGCGGGGCTATCTGTCAGAACGACGTGCTCAGTCAACCACACATCAGTTATTCTGTCTAGGAGGCGGGACCATCAGTCAGATTGACAGCATAAGAGAAGGGCCACAGGAACACCAACAGGAATAGGCAGGGCCTGCCGTCTAGCAGCTGTAACCACGGCAACCACACACACACACCTGAAATCACAACAGCAACCCGAGCTACTGACTGTACTTCCTCTGTGGGTGCACTTCATCATGTACAAAGAACTAGATATTGAACAGTATCTAAAATGCTATCTGAGACTGTAGCATTAAACAAGCAGACATGACCTTTACTTTTCCTCTGACATCACAAAGTAACAATGGAATATAACCTTTTCCTCTGACATCACAAAGTAACAATGGAATATAACCTTTTCCTCTGACATCACAAAGTAACAATGGAATATAACCTTTTCCTCTGACATCAAAGTAACAATGGAATATAACCTTTTCCTCTGACATCACAAAGTAACAATGGAATATAACATTTTCCTCTGACATCACAAAGTAACAATGGAATATAACCTTTTCCCCTGACATCACAAAGTAACAATGGAACATAACATTTTCCCCTGACATCAAAGTAATAATGGAATATAACCTTTTCACCTGACATCAAAGTAATAATGGAATATAACCTTTTCCCCTGACATCAAAGTAATAATGGAATATATCCTTTTCGCTGATATCATAGATGTGGTAAAGAGGTCAATGGAACTTGACTAAAACGATAGAAAACCCATGGAAATACGTGGGGGAAAGAATCAAAATCTCCTCATTGCCACTAGCAAAATGTGCCAAAATTGAGGCTATTGTTTATATTTCACACTGTGTTGAGGTACAAATCAGAGTATAATGCTTATATGGATGTCAACTCCAATACATATTCATGTCATCGTCACCAATCAACTGCATTACAGTTAAATATGACTTTGACTACCAACACAGATTTCTGTATGCTAGCTATCCTACCAGCTTATACGAATGGGTGTTAGCATTTAGCAGTCACTACTTCTAAACCTGAAAAGGGACTATTTCTAAATGTTAAGCAGTGAAAACAGCCAGATATATCAGAAAGGGACTTTAGTAACCACATTGTGGGCCTGTTACAATACATCAGTCATGACGGATTTGATGAATATCCACATTGCTAGATCAGATTTGTTGAATGTGCGCCAATCCGGCATCTGTCTTCTATCCCCCACGGTCTGCATTCCATTGACCTGTTTACCGCGTCTATAAAGTAATACTGAAATGATAAAGTAGCAACGGACTAAAACCGTGTTGATATGGAGAAAGAAACAATGCACTATAACGTTTCTCTGACATCACAATGTGGTAAAGTGCAAAAACAAATGTCCAATTCACACATGTAATGTGTGAAATAGGACAGATACAAGCACTCACTTATATTTGTTATTTTTGAGTATTTCACATACTAGAAGTGTGAATTGTAAATGTGTTTTTTCCCCATATCCCAACACCCTCAGAGAGTGGGGTCACAGCCAGGGTCAGCCATTGTCAACGGCAACCCTGGAGCAATTAGGGTTAAGCGCCTTGCTCAAGGGCAATATATATATTTTTTGCTGGCTTGGGATTCGAACGAGCAACCTTTCGGTTACTGGCCCAATGCTCCTTTCCACTAGGCTACGGAACATAGTCAAAGTCACGAAGGTCGTATGTCATAAAAGTAACACAAGACGATGTGGAAGCTAATGCTAAATTAAGCAGCACAGCCATGCATAAAAAGGTCTCAGTCTGGTGTCCTGAGAGGGCTAGATAGGGTTGACGGTTGGTACCTAGCAACATCTCCCTCTGCAGAGTAAGTAAGGAGACCCAGGAAAGGATGGCAACAGACTGAGAACATATTCTCTGAAGATGCAACATAAAATATACAACTAGGCTAAACAATATTTCTTTCTGACTAGATTAAACACACACACACACACACACACACACTATTCTTGAGCGAAAGCAAGGATTACTTTTATTCTCTCTCGGGGGCCTATAGTTATGCTGAATAACCCAAATGCATTCCAGAAAGAGGATGATGATATGACATTCTTACCAGTGGTTTTGACAGGAGGGTGTGTCCCAAATGGCACCCTATTCCCTATATCGTGCACTATGTAGGGATTAGGGTCCCATTTGGGACGTAGCTGAGGAGTGTCAGGGACACTGAGTGGGTCTAAATGTGCTGACTACATTCCTACATCCTGTCTCTCTTATTCGTCACATCACAGCTCATTATTACATAAGAAAAGTCATATTTTAATTGAACCCCCTGTCATAAGGCCTACATTAGACTGGCATAACAATGACATAACAGTTGCCAATCATGACTGTTGGTGTCAACTTAAGACAAGACTTATATTACACTGTCATGACACAAGCCATGAATTAGCTGAACCAGTTTGCTGACGTAACCTACATTGTTGTGTCACTATAAAGTCTGTTGTAATTTCTCAACTTCAACTGTTACGACTGCTCATGACTTAAGCTGCTGTATGTCATGTTGTGTTTATATGCCTCATGACTTAAGCTGCTGTATGTCATGTTGTGTGTTTACATGCCTCATGACGGGGGACTCAAGTAAAAGTATAACCTGTAAAGCAATAAAACATGCAGCACAAACCGTCAGATAAGTGACAGGTGGTAGCGTAGTGGGAGGACCCTGAACCTCCCCTGTCTCTCAGGTCTATTAAACTAATACGTGGACAGAAACAGCCAACACACCACTCCCACTGAGACAGAAACAGTCCTCTACAGCCAACACACCACTCCCACTGAGACAGTAACAGCCAACACACCACTCCCACAAAAACAGCAAATGATATCTTGCAATGAGGCCATTGCAGCCACCAGCTTCTATTTTCAGATGCATTAGGGAATCAGCAAGCTAACTAATAAATCATTGACATAATCAAGTCTCCATAATAAGGAGCATGATGAAGACCCCATGGAGTCAAGGAATGACATCATCAAGGATGACTCTCCTGAAGTGTCAGATGATCTCATGCATAGCATTTAACTTCCTGTAAAGAGATCAGTTTACACTGGAGCGTGTTTATCTGGTGCATGCGTCACCTGACTAGTATATGGCTGGACTGAAGCAACACAGCCTATACAGTGCACTCAGAAAGTATTCTATTTTGTTACTTTACTGCCTTATTCTAAAATGTATTAAATATGTTGTTTTTTTCTTATCAATCTACACACAATACCACATAATGACAAAGCAAAGACATTTTTGCAAACGTATTAAAAATATTACATTTACACAAGTTCAGACCCCTTTACTCAGTACTTTGTTCAAGCACCTTTGGCAGCGATTACAGCCTTGATTCTTCTTGGGTATGAACTACTAGCTTGTCACACCTGTATTTGGGGAGTTTCTCCCATTCTTCTCTGCAGATCCAGAGATCCTCTCAAGCTCTGTCAGGTTGGATGGGGAGTATTGCTGGGCCACTCAAGGACATTGAGACTTGTCCCGAATCCACTCCTGTGTTGTCTTGGCTGTGTGCTTAGGTCCTGAGTGCTCTGGACCAGGTTTTCATCAAGGATCTCTCTGTACTTTGCTCCGTTCACATTTCCCTCCACCTGACTAGTCTCCTAGTCCCTGCCGCTGAAAAACATCCCCACAGTATGATGCTGCCACCACCGTGCTTAACCGTAGGGATGGTATTGGCCAGGTGATGAGCGGTGCCAGGTTTCCTCCAGATGTGACGCTTGGCATTCAGGCCAAAGAGTTCAATCTTAGTTTCATCAGAGCAGATCATCTGGTTTCTCATGGTCTGAGAGTCCTTTAGGTGCCTTTTGGCATATTCCTTTACTGAGGAGTGGCTTCCGTCTGGCCACCCTACCATAAAGGCCTGTTTGGTGCAGTGCAACAGAAATGGTTGTTCTTCTGGAAGATTCTCCCATCTCCACACAGGAACTATCAGAGTGACCATCTGGTTCTTGGTCACCTCCCTGACCAAGGCCCTTCTCCCCTTATTGCTCAGTTTGGCCGGGCAGCCAGCTCTAGGAAGAGTCTTGGTGGTTCCAAACTTCTTCCATTTAAGAATGATGGAGGCCACTGTGTTCTTGGGGACCTTCAATGCTGCAGACACTTTTTGGTACCCTTCCCCCAGATCTGTGCCTCGACACAATCCTGTCTAGGAGCTCTACGGACATTTCCTTCAACCGGCTTGGTTCGTGCACTGACATGTACTGTCAACTGTGGGACCTTATATAGACAGATGTCCAATCAATTGAATATACCTCAAGTGGACTACAATCAAGTTGTAGAAACATCAAGGATTATCAATGGAAACAGGGTGCACCTGAGCTCAATTTCAAGTCTCATAGCAGGGTCATAGCAAGGGTCTGAACACTTACGTAAATAAGGCATTTATGTTTTGTATTTTTTATAAATTTGCCACAATTTTAAAAAAAACTTTTCGCTTTGTGATTATGGGGTATTGTGTGTAGGTTAATGAAGACCATTTTTATTTAACAAATTTTAGAATAAGGCTGTAACGTAACGTGGAAAAGGTGAAGGGGTCTGAATACTTTCTGAATGCATCTATGTATTGATGCCATTTAACGAAGAATCTGACAAAACTTTAGCATATTTATTCGTATTCATTAAGTTTTTCTATAAAAACAATGCTTTTATATATATATATATATATATATAAAAATGGAGTCCCTGGGAGTCCCATTGAAATCAAAGGAGCCCTGCTTTGAGTGCCGATATAGATACAAATGTATATGGTTCCCCATGGAAAATGTCCCATATTCATCCCCTGGCGCAAAGCTTCACCACCATGGTGTTCAATAATTCAGCATGCATGTCTTTTTATAGCCCATGAATCCCGACCAGACTACCTGTGCTGTTCATCAGGTAGCCTGAACAACTTCCGCCAATCTTGAACTTGACACATCGGAACTGTATGTAGCGTGACATGAATCTAGTCGACTTGTGTGTTCATCATCACGCGCAGATCATGGCTTTTGGTAAGCCTAGAAGCGAACCCTTTAAACCTAACACTGAATTAACGGTCATGTTTACTGTAGACAGGTGTTTACACGCGTGAGTATGCGTTATCTATATGAAGTGACGGAAAGATAAACAACCTACCATAATTCTCCCCATCCATACTGATGCTGCTGTAGGCTTCAGTTTCTTGCGCTCCCTCTGCTGCAGCCGATATCTCCAATACGCCCGCCCACGCGTGTCCGGTTGTCAGTCTGCCTGGATGTATCCCTCCCTAAAGTCCCCCACTGATTAGAAAGCGTGTTTTCATATTTATTCTATTCCTGCTGAAAGTGAATCGGTTGTAAATTATGTAGAGTAGCTAGGACTGCAGGCAGAGCTTTGAGAACGTCAATCCATCCAAAGAGAAACCGCACGATCATGGCCCCTCCTTTCAGAGATGATGTCACGCGCTATAACTTAATGTCAGATACTATGCCTTTACTCATTTACATGTTTACTATTGTGAAGAACTAGCACAATTGGCTCAGAAATAAATGTTTCGTTGCACCTGCATGATGCTGGTGCCACGCATTATTTAGTGAAATATATGAGATCCCATGTTAATATTCAGACTTTTATGACACTGTAAAATGACAGTTCATTGGGAAGTATTCAGACCACTTGACTTTTTCCACATTGTTGTTACAGCCTTATTCTAAAATTGATTAAATGTTTTCCCCCCTAATCTACACACACTACCCCACAATGACAAAGCAACAAGAATTTAAACATTTTTGACTTATAAATAGGGGAGAAAAAAAAAGGAAATATCACATTTCAGTAAGTATTCAGACCCTTTACTCTGTACATATGCAGCGATTACAGCCTCGATTCTTCTTGGGTATGACGCTACAAGCTTGGCACACCTGTATTTGGGAAGTTTCTCGCATTCTTCTCTGCATATCCTCTTAAGCTGGGTCAGACTAGATGGGGAGCATTGCTGCACAGCTATTTTCAGCTCTTTCCAGAGATGTTCAATCAGGTTCAAATCCGGGCTCTGGTGGGCCACTCAAGGACATTGAGACTTGTCCTGAAGCCACTCCTGCATTGTCTTGGCTGTGTGCTTATGGTTGTTGTCCTGTTGGAAGATGAACCTTTGCCCCAGTCTGAGGTCCTGAGTGCTCTAGAGGTTTTCATCAATGATCTCTCTGTACTCCGTTCATCTTTCCCTCAATCCTGACTAGTCTCCCAGTTCCTGTCACTGAAAAACATCCCCACAGCATGATGCTGCCACCACCATGCTTCACTGTATTGGCCAGGTGATGAGCGGTGCCTGGTTTC
This sequence comes from Oncorhynchus clarkii lewisi, assembly GCF_045791955.1. Lineage (NCBI taxonomy): Eukaryota > Metazoa > Chordata > Actinopteri > Salmoniformes > Salmonidae > Oncorhynchus > Oncorhynchus clarkii. The sequence continues at coordinate 132,588 of NW_027260902.1, forward strand.
CTCCAGATGTGACACTTGGCATTCAGGCCAAGGAGTTCATAATTGGTTTCACCAGAGCAGAGATTCTGGTTTCTCATGGTCAGAGTCCTTTAGGTGCCTTTTGGCTAACGCCAAGCGAACTGTCATTTTCCTTTTACTGAGAAGTGGCTTCCGTCTGGCTACTCTACCACAACAGCCTGATTGATGGAGTGCTGCAGAGATGGGTGTCCTTCTGGAAGGATCTTCCAACTCCACAGAGGAACTCTGTCAGTGACCATCGGCTTCTTCGCCACCTCCCTGACCAAGGCCCTTCTCCCCCGATAGGTAGTCTTGGTGGTTCCAAACTTCTTTCATTTAAGAAGGCCACTGTGTTTGAGACCTTCAATGCTGCAGAAATGTTTCGGTACCCTTCCCCAGATCTATGCCTCCACACAATCCTGTCTCGGAGCTCTATGGACAATTCCTTCGACCTCATGGCTTTGTTTTTGCTCTGACATGCACTGTCAACTGTAGGACCTTATATAGACAGGTGTGTGCCTTTCCAAATCCTGTCCAATCAATTGAATTTACCACAGGTGGACTCCAATCAAGTTGTAGAAACATCAAGGATGATCAATGGAAACAGGATGCACCAGAGTTTAATTTTAAGTCTCATAGCAAAGGGTCTTACCTTTTATGAAAATAAGTATTATGTTTTAAAAAATATATATTTTTATCAAAAATGTCTAAACTTGTGTGTAGATTGAAGGAAATTAATATAATCAATTTTAGAATAAGGCTGTAACGTAACAAAATGTGGAAGAAGTGAAGGGGTCTGAATACTTTCCACATGCGCTGTAGGAGCCATATAACAATTCAAATGCAGTCTGATATTCCATCCAGGCTTTTGATGGTTAGTAGAATATATCCAGATTTTCTACTAACAAAGAAGCAAGACCAGACCGCTATTCACAAAGTCACAACTTTATTGCACCTGCATAGCTAATTACATGATCCATTTTGGTAAGAGTCACTTTTCATTATGAAATGTCTCTCCTTGGTCTGAAAAGGCGGTGCAAAATATAGAACCATCAATGCAAACATGACGCAGATCAGTCACACCAGTATAATGGATCAGTCACACCAGTATAATGTCCTGGTGTCAGTTTCCTTGACATTCGAACATGTCCTAAAGCTCATTTCACAGTCAACATTAAACACATTCAATGGAACTGGTGATGACACCGCTCTCGTACTGTATGACACTACAGTAACAAGGTGTCATCGTATGAAACACCAACATATGAACATCCATCTGCAAGAAATGATTTAAAGTCTCACAATTCCCCACCAATCCAAATACAGATTCTGTATTTTTTTTATAACACATTAAAGATTTGTGAAAAGTTTCTTTAAATGATTTAACATTATCAATTAACTATACTGTTTAAGCCGACATCTCTAGAATGAAAGTCAAATGGGTGGCTAGAACTACACTAGCCTCGTACGAATCATCCTGATCTCACAAGCTTGCATTCTGTTTCCGTGTAGCCGATCAGATCCGGATGGTTTGTAAAGGCTAAGTCTACGCAGGGATGACGGGGAAAGCTTGGGAAACACCAGGCGGACTGTACAATCTTCTACACTGGCCAAGCGCTTTTGTTTAATGACTATCATTTATAATTTATTTATCAAAATCAGTGCCCGGATAAAGTGGAAGATCCCATGTTTTCACCCCCCCCCCCCCAAAATATACTGGTAGAAAACAGGATAAAAATGGTGGGGGTGTGTAATAAAATGTGGACTTGGCTAGAAGGTTGGTTGAACATGAGGGTTGTAAGGTTGGGGGATGGCTGGGTACATCAGGTTCCAGATGACCAGTTAGTTGGACTGTCTGTGGGTGATTTGCATAGAGAGAGTACAGATTGGGACAATGATCATGTCCTAATAGCATATACAGCAACTTCAAACTAACAGTGCCTGGGGCAACGTACGTAATCTAGCCTGGCCCCAGATGTCTGTGCTGTATTTTCAACATTTACAATGGCCATAGGTGTTGGCCAAACCACACAAACAGATCTGGGACCAGCCTACATGCAACTCTTTATCTGGGATAGAACACACAAAGAAAGAACTGTTTGGTTCATATTGAGGCCCAAAATTCATTCAGAAAACACATGATGCACAACAAAGCTGAAGTCCACTGGTGATGGAGCATTACTAAACGATGGTCACCAACACAGTTAGAGACCAGGGACCTGGTGATGGAGCATTACTAAACGATGGTCACCAACACAGTTAGAGACCAGGGACCTGGTGATGGAGCATTACTAAACGATGGTCACCAACACAGTTAGAGACCAGGGACCTGGTGATGGAGCATTACTAAACGATGGTCACCAACACAGTTAGAGACCAGGGACCTGGTGATGGAGCATTACTAAACGATGGTCACCAACACAGTTAGAGACCAGGGACCTGGTGATGGAGCATTACTAAACGATGCTCACCAACACAGTTAGAGACCAGGGACCTGGTGATGGAGCATTACTAAACGATGGTCACCAACACAGTTAGAGACCAGGGACCTGGTGATGGAGCATTACTAAACAATGGTCACCAACACAGTTAGAGACCAGGGACCTGGTGATAGAGCATTACTAAACGGATGGTCACCAACACAGTTAGAGACCAGGGACCTGGTGATGGAGCATTACTAAACGATGGTCACCAACACAGTTAGAGACCAGGGACCTGGTGATGGAGCAGTACTAAACGGATGGTCACCAACACAACTTTTAGTTAGAGACCAGGGACCTAGTGATGGAGCATTACTAAACGATGGTCACCAACACAACTTTTAGTTAGAGACCAGGGACCTGGTGATGGAGCATTACTAAACGATGGTCACCAACACAACTTTTAGTTAGAGACCAGGGACCTGGTGATGGAGCATTACTAAACGGATGGTCACCAACACAACTTTTAGTTAGAGACCAGGGACCTGGTGATGGAGCATTACTAAACGGATGGTCACCAACACAACTTTTAGTTAGAGACCAGGGACCTGGTGATGGAGCATTACTAAACGGATGGTCACCAACACAACTTTTAGTTAGAGACCAGGGACCAAGGACTTGACATTTTGGGAATGACACGCAGAAGAGATGAGCAATTAGCTCCACTCATGACCTACTGTAGATGTCTAGGGTTGAAAAAAGTTCCCAATTCAACCCACCCACCCCAGAATCACTCATACCCTCTTTTGCAAAACAGAATGGGACTATTTACCAGAAAGGAGAGCAAATGGATTAGAAAGCAGATGAAACAATGATATGCCTAATCCATTAAAAGGTGGATTATGTGGTGTTACAAACAGGCAAAGCCTTGACGTTATCGCTACAGTCCCCAACTTGACCTGGGGGTAGAGACATCCGCCTATGAACTTTGCAATTAGCTGATGTCGGGGCAATTCATATTCCAGCATCACTTGGTGTTAATCGACCATGACATTTTCTATTCTGACACATCTACCAAATTACATCATCTTCAGAACCGTCAGATTCACCCAGGAAAGGAAACAAAAACAAATCTGTTAGGGACGCAGAACTGAATATTCTGATATAGGAAACTTAAAATACCACCATCACGCATACAATAATCAATTAGATTAAAGATGGAGGCCTTTTGTCTGCGTGGGACAGGCGTGTGACTGTTTCCCCTCCAAATTCATGCTTGTAAAATAACAGTAGAATCAGAATATGTAAATGTGTCAGCAGCAGCCACAGTGGGTCAGTTTTATCAAGTCATGTAGAACATACCAAGAAGGCATTGTGGCAAAGAAATCACACAGAATAAGAAACCATAAAACCATAAAAGTATCAATCATTCCCAAACTAAAAGAAAGGATGGGAATAAAGCATATCAGTTATGATGGCTTCACCATCTGTGGTCCTGTTCATGTTTGGGATCTTTTAAAGGTGACTTGGTGATTGTGCTGATGGTGATCAGCGCGAGATGGTCACCACATGTCTTCACATACAGAATAGGCCATATGAGTCAGGAGAACACCTCTATTGGCCAACTGTCCTGCAGATCGCCCAGTCAGCAGTCAGCACAGCGGTTGTAACCAGTGGTGTAGTAGAGGATAAACGCACGGAAATGTCATTTACGCATGTTTTTGTATTTTGCCCAAGAGTTTACCCACCATTTGTGGGAAAATGCATTGAACGTATAGGGAGTGCTTTACTCAGCAAGAACGGCGATCAACGTTTACCAACCAACCAATTTTTTTTTTGTTTACACTAAATCTCTGGTTGCAACATTTTAGAATGTTCAGAGAAATAGATTGTGTAGAACACAATGATTTTCTATAGGAAATCATTTCAGCTCTATACATTACATTACTATAATTCAAAGTTCTGCACGTTTCGCCCACCTGAACACAACCCAAGTGTCTCCCTCATAGGTTTCAATACATTTAGCTGATGGGTAAGGGTTATCTAGCATACATTATACAAAATCTCTCACCTCAGCCTTTCACACAGATAAATGCTATATGGTGCATGCCACATCCTTTGATACCGGCTAGAAAACCCCAGAACCGTCTCCTAGAGTAGCCCAACCATGTAAAATGTACAAATATGAGAATTCCTGACATGACTTGTACTGAATTCCCAACATAACATAGTGTCATGTTATTACCACAGATGGAAGCTCATCACAGTACGGTAAATCCATCATATTCATGAGCAGCTTGAGCACCATTGACTGAACAATATTTTCATATCCATCTGAGACAACGGTGTAGAAGCAATGGTCAACTCATTGTTGCTGAACCCTGTTGCTGAACCCTGGTTGACAGTGGTAACATCACAGCCCATGTTGGTCAGCTCACCAGACTCGGTCATCAAAGGAAGACTTGCGGTAAGTTCTATAGTGAAGAGACCAGCACAGATCAAAGATGTGTTGTTCTGTTAACTGGCCATGGTCTCTCGTATTGCAATCAGGGTATGAACCGCCAAGCAATTAAAAAAAAGTCACGTTGTTACAGTGGTGTCACGTGTCGTCACTCCAGTTCGGTTGTACTGTATGTGGCCAAACATCCATTCTGGAAGGCTCTCAGTGACTGTATCCAAACATCCATTCTGGTTGGCTCTCAGTGACTGTATCCAAAGATCCATTCTGGTTGGCTCTCAGTGACTGTATCCAAAGACCCATTCTGGTTGGCTCTCAGTGACTGTATCCAAAGACCCATTCTGGTTGGCTCTCAGTGACTGTATCCAAAGATCCATTCTGGTTGGCTCTCAGTGACTGTATCCAAAGACCCATTCTGGTTGGCTCTCAGTGACTGTATCCAAACATCCATTCTGGTTGGCTCTCAGTGACTGTATCCAAACATCCATTCTGGTTGGCTCTCAGTGACTGTATCCAAACATCCATTCTGATTGGCTCTCAGTGACGGTATCCAAAGCCGGTCTTCTTGGCACCGGGTGTGACCGACCACATGCTCCGCCGGTCCTGGATCTTCTGGAAGATATTGCCGCTCCTCCTCTTCTCTCGCTTGTACTTTTTCATTTTCTTCACCTGTTCATACACACATAAGAAATGTTCAGACCAGAGGTAACAGAGGTAAAGCGTGCCGGAACCAGTTAGCGGTGCAGGCAAGGTTCTAGGAATAGTTCAGCCAGAAGGAGCCCTTCACACATGCTTTAGATGCAGAGCTAACTGGTGCATTCAGTTTCCACTAGGACTCTAGTGGAAGGCCAGGAGATTCAGGATGTTGCTAAATATCCGGGATAAAAATTTAAACAGAATCCTAGGTAAGTCAAAAACAAGCTACAACTAAAGTATCCTTTAACATAATGTCTTCTGTTGAAACAATCACTATGTGAAAACAGCTTTCCACGGGCTTGTGTGTCTGTGGGTGCCCTCTCACCTTTCCACTGTCAAAGTCCTCATCCCACTCGTCAATCACCATGTCGGTTCTGGCATCGCGGGTGTCGTCAATGGCATCCCTACTGATGGCAGATGCCTCTCCCTCCCAGCTGAGGACTGGACACACCCACCCCCCTCAGTCATTACAGCGCTACGCACAACAGCGGTATGAGCCGCTACTGCCATTAGTCTCCCAGAGAGACTTAGCTACTAGCTACATAAATAACTTTGCTACAACTTTTTATTACAATTTCTTGACTCCACTGGAGGTAAAGTGCAACCTTGAGAATGTCTTATGTTCTAGATCTCACCTTGGGTTCCATAGGCTTTGTCCAAAGAGTTCTTCAGGAGCTCCTCAACCACTCCACCACTCCTCTTGCCATCCCAGACCATGGGGGCTGGGTGGGGGACATCCCCAGGACCACCCTCTACTGCTTCTGCAGCGGGGGCCTTGGAGCGCTTGTAGCCATCCTTAACCTGGCTGTCCCACACGATCACTCCAGCTATGGTGGGGGGGAAGGAGTAGAGTGAGGTGAAACATTCACAACCAGGGACAACGAAATCCAGAAATAAAGTAGCTAGTAAAGATAATGGACCTGTAGTTTTATATAATCTTTGAGAACTAACAAGCACCAAAATAAAAAAGTGACAGTCAGGAAGAAATAAAAATTCCCAAAACAATTAATTTAGCAGCATGGTGTATTATGTTCGAGCAAAAGAACAGCAGTAACCATGACAAAATGCATGAAACTTCTTTAAAACGAAAACAATTTCTCAGCTCTATGGAAAAATATGTAGAATTGCAGGAAACCGGCGGAATGTTTTTTTCCAGCTACAAAGCCAGGAGGGCGGGGCCGACCGCGCTCATTGACACGCCACCTGCCACGCCCACCACCTGCCACGCCCACCACCTGCCACGCCCACCACCTGCCACGCCCACCACCTGCCCCTTTTTTAATCCAGAAAAACATTTGCAGATGCAACAAAAAGAGCCAAAATAAAACAAAAATTTGAGCCCTGGGAAATGTACAAATGTATACATCATTTACATAATGCAAAACAAGGATAGAGCCTAATCAAGAGATATTGCCCACAGGAGTTCAAGTCCTGAAACCATATTCGAGTATGAGTTTAAAAAAAGTTTTGCCAAATAGGTTATGGTAAAAATGGGTAAGACTGGACTGTTGGCTTCGGTCAATGCAGCAGTGTGTGGTGTGTGGGTCTACCGGTGCTCTCCACGGTGCCCTTCTTGGGAAGGGCCTCCGCTGCTTCAGTGTCGCTCCTCGGGTCGCCGGAGCAACAACGTCTGCTTTCCTCCCACTGTTTCACCTCTTCTTTTAGCCTGCGCTTCTTTAACTTCTTTGGGGCGGTAGAATCCCCAGCGCCGTTTTCAACAACCGTGTCCTTCGTCCCAGAACTGCTGCACAAAAAAATATAGATTTATATTTTTAACGTGTCAATGTGCAAAGAAACTAAACATTTGGTTGTATTTTCTCCTATATCTCCCATGTAAGATTCCATATTAGTCGGGGTAGGTTTGACCCAGTGATACATGCTTTATGTTGCTTCCAATACATTTAGCTAATATCTTGGCATCACAGCCTTAAGTTATATATATACAGTACCAGTCAAAAGTTTGGACACCTACTCACTCCATGGATTCTCTTTATTTCTACATCGTAAAATAGTGAATACATTAAAACTATGAAATAACAAACATGGAATCATGTAGTAACCCCTCCCCCCCAAAAAGTGTTCAATCTTTTTGGGGCGGGGATTAAACATTGCATACTCTTGGCATTCTCTCAACCAGCTTTATGAGGTAGTCCCCTGGAATGTATTTCAATTAACAGGTGTGCCTGGTTAAAATTTACATTTGTGGAATATCTTTCCTCGATGTGTTTGAGCCAATCAGTTTTGTTGTGACATGGTAGGGGTGGCATACAGAATATAGCCCTATTTGGTAAAAGACCAAGTCCATATTATGGCAAGAACAGCTCAAATAAGCAAAGAGAAACAGTCCATCATTACTTTAAGACATGAAGGTCAGTCAATCAGAAACATTTCAAGAACGTTTAGTTTCTTAAAGTGCAGTCGCAAAAACCACTATGATGAAACTGTCTCTCATGAGGACCGCCACAGGAATGGAAGACCCAGAGTTACCTCTGCTGCAGAGGATAAGTTCATTAGAGTTACCAGCCTCAGAAATTGCAGCCCAAATAAATGCTTCAGCGTTCAAGTAACAGACACATCTCAACATCATCTGTTCAGAGGAGACCGTGAATCAGGTCTTCATGGTCGAATTGCTGCAAAGAAACCACTACTAAAGGACACCAATAATAAGAAGAGACTTACTTAGGCCAAGAAACACAGCAATGGATGGCTAATTTGTAGAACCACAAATATATTTAGATTTGTTTAAAAAAAAACATTGGGTTACTACATGATTCCATATGTGTTATTTCATAGTTTGATGTCTTCACTATTATTCTACAATGTAAAGAAAAACCCTTGAATGAGTAGGTGTGTCCAAACTTCTGACTGGTACTGTATGTTTTATTTACTTTGATGCGTTGGACCTTTTAACTGACATGTTTACTGCTGTAGGTCTAAAGCTACATGACCAAACAGACAAATAATAGTACTCTAATGCATCTACGTTTTCTAGCTAGAATATCACCATAACATTTCAAAGTGACCTTTCTGAAACAGAACGTGTTAATGTTGCTTCCTCCGGTCCCTCCTCCAATCTCCTTTTCTTCTTCCTCCTCCTCCTCTTCATCATCGTCACAGTGTCCATACTCTGCTCTCCTTGATTCGCATCACACTGGAGAACCACTGGAACCAACTGGAGCTTACTCTTAGGCTGGGGATGGGGCAGCTTTGGTTGTTCCAGGGCTCTTTGGTCAGGGGGGCTGAGTCTCCATGATCCTCCCTGACACCAGTCCTCCTCTTGTGCCGGCGGTGAAGCCTCCAGATGAGACTGAACTCTTTCCCTGTGGTTCACGGCTGCATCTCCATCCTCTTCCTCCCTCTTCCTCTTCTTTCTCCTTTTCCTCCTCTTCCTCTCACTGGCCGGTTCGATCAGTTCGGGCTCAACGGGGATGTCTGGGATGACGTAGGCCAGTGCTGGCTCTCGCTCTCCGCCTTCCATCTCAGAGTGACGCCGTTTCTTATTTTTCTTCTTTAAGGAGGTGGCGGAACTGCTTGGGCCAGGCTCTGACAGACTGGGGGTCTCGGTAGGTTTAGGGCTCTTTGGAAGGTGGGTCTGAAGCCCATTGGTTTTTGGAGAGAGGGTGGAGTTTGATTTCTGGGGACTCTGATGCTTAGATGGGATGCCTGAGTGGACATGGTGGGCTGCAGGTGGAGATTGCAGTTTGGGTGAATGGAATGGACCAACCCTGAGAGGGGAACGAGAAGAAAATGTTCAAGAACAAAATAGGAGAAATTCAAACCATCTAGAAAAATATTGAACGTATATATATATATCTTATGTGTTACTTCAAAAGTTCACCAATGGGACAGTAAACCAGTGAGAACTGGGTGATGTTCAGTAGCGCATACCGTAACAAACTGCTTTGAAAGGGAAACAGAATGCAGTGTTTCTAAATTGGACAAATTCAGATAGTACCATCCTGTTTTACTCGGGTTCAAATAGTTCTCCTGTTTTGTGCCTAACTGGACACAATGCTGTGAACGGTCTGTTGAGGGGGGGCGTGGTGCGGTTCGTACCTGTGACTGTGAGTGGGTGAGGTGAAGGTGAGGTTAAGTTGAGCAGGATGCGTGCGGTCACTGGACGGATGGCGTGGCAGGTGGGGGTGTTGAGCCTCAGTGCTGCTCGGACTCCGGCTGCGACTGGCCTGCAGTTATCGACAAAAATAAAAACTTGGTGGTCTAAAAGAAAATTGCCATGAACGTGACAAAAAAGGAGGGATGATCAAATAAGGAGGAAGGAATCATTGTAAAGACGGATGGAAGAACAAATGAACAAGGGAGAGAGAAAAACAGGAGAGGATGGTATGGCAGAGAAGAGTTAGAAATGGTTAGAAGAAAATAATTGGAACTGAAACAAAAAGACAAACATTGTAAAAAGAGGCGACTACTAATACAGGGCTGTCTAACCCTTCCTGGAGAGACACGGTCCTGTACGCTCTCACTCCAGGTTTTCAATTCAACCCCAGTTGTTAACCTGACTCAGTTTATCAACAAGCTGATTATTAGAATCAGGTGTGCTAGATTAGGGTTGAGCGAAAACCTACAGGACAGTATCTCTCCAAGAACAAGGTTGGAGAGACCTGTACTGGAGTATGTGGTTGGTTAGACAAGAGAATAAGAACACAGATGGTGTACTAGTCTTGCATAGGGCTGGGCGGTATACCACATACACACACCGGTATTGATGCACGGAGCAGTTTGAGTTTTTACTTTACCTTCTATAACCATGTCCATGTTTGGTTTGTTAAAAATGTGGTACTCAACTCCAGCACGTAAACTGTCCGTTTTTATAGTTTTCTCCTTTTGCTACTTGAGCTTAATACTAAAATTGGTGCCGGAAGAGATGGCTGCCATTTTACGGGCTCCAAACCAATTTGCGTTATTTTTTTACTTATTTTGTACATAATGTTTCTGCCACCAGAATGGCCCGAAAAGAGCTTCTGGATAACAGAACAGTGATTAGTCACCTCGTACTGGACAAAGCTTTCTTTCTTTAACTAGGCGGACGCGAAGAATTTACTTCAGACACCCAACAAGGCCCAAATCCATGTCATTCGCATCAAGAAGAGACAGAGATATAGGGGTCATAGGTCGGGGTGCCTTGAATCCGACGAGTGGGTAACCCGCCTCTACCATCAGTCCTATTTTCCAACGTGCACTCATTGGATAATAAACGGGATTAATTCCGATCAAGACTATCCTACCAACGGGAGATTAAACTGTAATATCTTATGTTTCACTGAGCTGTGGATGAACAACGAAATGGTAACAAATCAAATTGTATTAGTCACATGCGCCGAATACAACCTTACATAGAGCTGGCTGGGTTTTCCGTGCATCAGCAAGATAGAACAGCTGCCTCCGTTAAGACAAGTGGTGGACGTCTGTGTCTATTTGGCAATAACAGCTGGTGCATTGAATCTAATATTAATGAAGACTCAATGTTTTGCTCGACTGAGGTGGAGTATCTCATGATAAACTGTAGACCACACTATCTACCAAGAGAGTTCACCTATATTTTTCATTGCTGTCTATTTACCACCACAAACAGATGCTGGCACTAAGACCGCACTCAACAAACTGTATAAGGCCATAAGCAAACAGGAAAATCCTCATTCAGAGGCGGTACTCCTAGTGGCCGGGGACTTTAATGTTGGGAAACAAATCCGATTTACCGCATTTTCTACCAGCATGTTATATGTGCAACCAGAGAAAAACTATAGACTACAGACCACCTCTACTGCACACAGAGACGCATACAAAGCTCTCCCTCACCCTCCATTTGGCAAATCTGACCAAAACTCTATCCTCCCGATTCCTGCTTACAAGCAAAAACTAAAGCAGGAAGTACCTGTGACTCGCTCAATACGGAAGTTGTCAGATGACGCAGAAGCTTAGCAACAGGACTTTTTTTGCTAGCAGACTGGAATATGTTCCGGGATTCTTTCCATGGCATTGGAAAACACCTCATCAGTCCCCTGCATCATCAATAAGTGCATCGATGATGTCATCCCCACAGTGACCGTACATAAATACCCCAACCAGAAGCCATGGATTACAGGCAACACCGCACTGAGCTAAAGGGTAGAGCTGCTGCTTTCAAGAAGCTGGACTCTAACCCGGAATCTTATAAGAAATACTGCTATGCCCTCCGACGAACCACCAAACAGGCAACAAAAGCATCAATACCAGACTAAGATTGACTCCAACTACACCGGCTCCGAGACTCATCAGATGTGGCAGGGCTTGCAAATTATTACGGACTGCAAAGGGAAGCACAGCCATGAGCTGGCCAGTGACAAGCCTACCAAACAAGCTAAATTACTTCTACAAACACCTCGAGACAAGCAACACTGACGCATGCATGAGAGCACCGGCTGTTCCGGACGACTGTATGATCACGCTCGCCGCAGTCGATGTGAGTAAGACCTTTAAGCAGGTCAACATTCACAAGGCCAGACGGATTACCAGGACGTGTACTCCGAGTATGTGCTAACCAACAGGCAAGTAGCTTCACTGACATGTTCAACCTGTCCATGACTGAGTCTGCAATACCTGCATGTTTCAAGCAGACCACTATAGTCCCTGTGCCCAAGAACACCAAGGTAACTTGCCTAAATGACAACCGATCCTAGGGTCATGAACTACTCAAAGCATATTTAGATCTATTATTTAAAAACGATTATTCATAAAATACTGTAAAATGTATGATATTTTATTCATATCGCCCAGCCCTCGTCTGACAGTAGACTAGTTGGTTGGTTTGATAGGAGAATAGGAACACCGTGTACTAGCTTTACAGTAGACTACAATAGATCCAATTGTCATAATCATTTTGATAGGATAATAACGAAAACACCTTATTTTTAAGTGCTAGGGATAGAGGTGAAGGGAAGGAAGGCAGCAGGCAACAAAGACACTACATGCTTCCAAGGCAAAGCCCAGGGAAAGTAGCTGTATTGCTGATAGACTATAAATAGGGCCATGTGTTTTGGTTGACCATGTCACATGACCTGGATGTTGACCTTTATTTTAAGCATGTTCCAGAACTTAGAATTAGACCAAAAATGTAGACAATTGTCTGAGGATGGTGCTGGACCATATGACATAAAAAGAAACGGATACAGTTTGATGAAACGGCTTTAAAAAAATATATATATCTTTTTTTAAAGTTGAACTACGTGACATGATTAACCAAAAGACAGGGCCCTAACTATAAAGACTACTAAACTATGATTTGGCCTATTATCCAGTGTCGCGCCATCTGTGTGAGCCAGTGCTTACTTGCACCAGAGCTTTAAAAACAGACGCAACATACTGTTACACCTGCGACAAAGACCCACCATCAATCGGAGACTGGCAAATTTATCCACAAGACGTTTACAAATCAGAGAAGGTGTCTTCGTTTTAAAATCAGACACAAACCTCTCTCGCAGTAGTCAGTACTGGCTTGCCCAGACAGCGCTGTAGTGGCTAACATGCTGACCAGACTGGACGTGTCATGTGTGAGCGTTGCATAAATGTACACATGCATTCAATCATTGCACCCACACTGCTCGCGAGCGTCTGTGTAGCCAGGCGCTAAAATAGAAATTGGTTCTAATTGTGACGCTCAACGCGCTTCAAGTCCTGCCTCTACCATCTCCTCATTGGTTTTTAGGAGCATATACCCACATGGGTCACTGAAAGATTAACTGAGGTCCACACTCCAGTTGGTTGTGGTAATACAGCTTAGAGTTGGTTACCAACCGCAATATAAAGTCCAAAGAAGAAAAAGAAGCCTGAAGGAAAGATGACTAGAAATTAATTTGGTCTACCGTTTTATCGGTGGATTATTGTTGGAGTAGAGGACCATGTGCATTTCAGGTAAAATAACAACCCAATATTTATATCCCAGGACAAATTAGCTAGCAATAGCAAGATAGCTAAATTGCCATACAAGTTGAATGCTTTTCGAACAGTCCCCAAATTAATATAATTGGTTTAGAGTTTGTTTAGCTATTTCAACCTGCATGTCCTGATCGCATCAGGTGTCGGTGTATAAAATCAACTTGCACGCGTGCAGTCTGGTCAGCAAGTAAGCGGCTACTGAGCCATTCACGGTGCCTCTAGTCTCACCTTCTTGGCCGACAGGGCCAATTTCTTGGCGGGTGGGGGAGACGTGGTGCCGGTGGGTGAAGATGTGATGTTGTTGAGGGCCAGGGGTTTTAGCTTGACTGTCTTCTGCTCCTCCGTGCCCACGCGCTCCACACTCTTGGCAGGGGAGGCCATGCCGTTCGAGACATTCCTAGGGGGGGTGGACGTCCCACCAACCGGCGCACTTTTGGTACCCATGGAATCCTGGACGACAATAGCAAGCATTTGGTTCTGATGAATAACGTGACCAGAAACCAATGACACACAGACAAACTGACCATCTGTATGGTAAATCCAGTATAACGTTAACATGACTGGGCTAAAGAATAAATGGGATATATTACATTCTGAGTGAGGGAAGCGCATGTAAATAAGACAACGTGTATGTTTGAGATATGCACATTTTCATCCTGTATGTGACCGCAATTATATAAGGGTACATTTGTGCAGTTATAGTAGACAGACTGCCCATCCAATAAAATTCATAATATATTAGAACTAGTGCTGTACCTTTGAGTCGGAGGTGTCTGCCGAGGAGGAGTCTGACAGGGACTTGAGTGAGGTAGATGCGGCCAGGCCCCTGGCCCCTTGGTTCCCGTGCCTCCGGTCTCCGCCGTCCGACCTGCCGGCTACACCGTTGGAGGGGGCGGGGGTGCTGCTGCGCGCCTGGGGCTGCTGAGGAGGACAGGGCTTCTTCAGCTTCTTGAAGGGCTCCTCGATCAGCATGGGTCCACTGGGTATCCTGGTGGGTGCGTGGGAGGAGGACGACGTCCCGTTGGACATCTTGTTGGGCTGCTGGGAGATGTTGGCGCCGTTCCTAGACACAGGTATGCCCAGGCCGCCCTCTACGGACTGAATCTTACGCAGCTGAAAAGGGTCCAGTTTCTGCAATGAAAGAGACATGTTTCAGTGACCAAGCCTTGAGACAACACCCCATACAAGACATCCAGGAGGCGATACAAAGTCCCTAGGTTCAGAACAAAGAGGTAGAGCCAGCTTCATCTCATCAGCCATCAAATCACATTTTATTTGTCACCTACACCAAACAAAACAGGTATAGACCTTAGTGAAATGCTTATTTACCATGCTTACATCAAGCTACTGAACAGTGGTATAATGTATATTACATCTTATCAGCCAACAGGCTACTGAACAGTGGTATAATGTATATTACATCCTATCAGCCAACAGGCTACTGAACAGTGGTATAATGTATATTACATCTTATCAGCCATCAGGCTACTGAACAGTGGTATAATGTATATTACATCTTATCAGCCATCAGGCTACTGAACAGTGGTATAATGTATATTATTAACTGGGTGGTACGAGCCCTGAATGCTGATTGGCTGACAGCTGTGGTATATCGGACAGTATACCACAGGTATAAAAAAACGTGTATTTTTTTACTGCTCTAATTACATTGGTAACCAGTTTATAATAGCAATAAGGCACCTTGGGTTTGTGGTATATGGCCAATATACCACGGCTAAGGGCTGTGTCCAGGCACTCCACGATGCGTCGTGCATAAGAACAGCCCTTAGCCGTGGTATATTAGCCATATACCACACGCCCCCAAGCCTTAACACTTAATTATAGTGTAAGGCCAGCTTCATCTCATCAGCCATCAGGCTACTGAACAGTGGTATATTACATTGTGTAAGGACAGTATAGTTAGTGTGTCCTTATTTGAACCGTCCTGTATTGTATTGATTTCCATGCAAATGGACAATAAAAGTATCACATCGAAGGCAGCAAGTCTATTCATACCGTATTGCTTTCAAACATTCTGATGACGGACCGTTCTGCCAGCCTGTCCCATACCTTGGTGACCTGCGGAGAGGACAGGGGTCTGTTGAGGTTGGTCTTCCTGAACTGCTCTGACGTCGCTACGTTCTTCCCCATTCCCTGCTTGGTGATCTGGCCATCCACGTTCTTCTTGGTCTCTGGGATCCTAATGGGCAAAGAGCAGATATGGTCAATGTGTATGGTTCCTAGCTACTACTGCAATCAGTCGCTAGTAACCATCAGACCAGCAATAGATACTTGATCTAGCTTGTCGTGTAGAACGGAACAGTTCTAACAGTTGGTAGATCATGGCGCTTGCAACACCAGGGTTGTTGGTTTGATTCCCACGGGGGACCAGCTACTGTAAGTTGCTCTAGATAAGAGCATCTGCTAAATGACTCAAAAGTAATGTAAAACGTAACAGAGTAAACTCTTAAGATAAACACTTCCAGGGCTCACTAGAAAAAAGGTCTCAATGTAAAAGGCATTTGAACTTGTCAGACATTGTATTGGACCCGGGTCTGGTAACTATATAAGGTCTCAATGTAAAAGGCATTTGAACTTGTCAGATCTGTATTGGACCCGGGTCTGATAACTATATAAGGTCTCAATGTAAAAGGTATTTGAACTTGTCAGACATCTGTATTGGACCCGGGTCTGGTAACTATATAAGGTCGCAATGTAAAAGGTATTTGAACTTGTCAGATCTGTATTGGACCCGGGTCTGATAACTATATAAAAGGTCTCAATGTAAAAGGTATTTGAACTTGTCAGACATCTGTATTGGACCCGGGTCTGGTAACTATATTGTTAACGTCTTACCTCAGGTAGAATAGAACGTAGGCTTGCTGATTCAGGACTACTTTGATGTTACTGGAATGGACCATGGAGTCATTCATCTGGTACCATTGCCCGTTGCTGGCCTGTGAAGACAACAGAAATATGAATGGGCTTTTCGAAATAAAGTGAAGGGACATGCCACAGTAGAGACTAAACACAGATTAACAGGACAACAAACATACCGTTCTGATAGAACAGTGACAGTGAAAATCCTTCTCAAATGTTCCGTCTCAGGCCTACCATCAATGTCCTTACCTTGACATAGCAGTAGTAGTGGCCAGCATGACAGCTGTACCCAGAATGCACCAGGACAGCATAGAGGCCATACATGACCGGGTCCCCTGTGCTCTGAGACATGTAGGGGCGGATGTTCAGGAACTCTGGGTAGCCAACGTCCTAACAAAAACACAGGCGAGATAAGCATCAGGGGCATGTTCAGTAGGGAGCAAATTTTTATTTATTTTTTTTAAAAATGGGGAGGAACTTCCTGAATTTTTCAAAAAAATATATATAATAATTGCAAAGTGTTTTGCAATGGTGCCCTACGGACTACGACCCAGTTAGGGTGAGAACTGTTGCGCTGAAACAGCATTTTTAAACAGAGTAATGACTATTTTTGCGAGAGGTTTACCTTGGTGATTTTTCCTCCACTGAAGTTGGCAAACCTCTTGAGAGACAGGGTCAGAACATTGGACGTTCGGTGGACTGTGAATCGCTTTGTTGCCGGAACTTTCTTCTTACACCTGATAAAGTGTAAGTGTGTTGTTTATAAAACGTCTATAACACTAATGTGGGCCTTGTGTACGTCTACAATATCAGTGTGTTAGAAGTTACATCATCATTACTCAGAACTTACTTGGCACACATGTAGGCGTTCTCTCCACTCAACACGTCGGGCTTGACAAAGAGCTCCAGGGCTCGGACGATATTTGCTGCTTGCTGAAAAGGACAGACGGAAGACCACTCAACACAGGCATGAAACCAAAAAGGAATTCAGCTGATGACTTTGGGACAGCAAACACACATCAATTAACTCTTTATTCTGGCCGAGGGATAAATCAATAGGACCACCGATCTGACAAGAATTTATAAGTACCATTCTTCCTAGGTTTCTGCCTAGGGACTTTTTCCTAGCCAATGTGCTTCTACATCTGCATTGCTTGCTCTTTGGGGTTTTAGGCTGGGTATCTGGATAAATGTGATTGATTGATTAGATCTGTGCTTGTGAAGTATTCAAGGACAGGAGGAAGATACTTTTAAAGTAAACAAGAGACTTACTCGAATCTCCACAGCAATATCCAAGTAAGGGTCGTAAGTGTCTGACACACTTTTGCAAATGGAACACTTAACTGAAAGAGAAAAATATAGAATTAATCCACTAAGGCAATTTGTCAATATGCCTTTCAAAAGTAGTTTATCGACGTAGCAGGGTTGGGATCAATTCATTTTGAATTCCAGTCAGATCAGAAAGTACAAATTACAGTTCCAAGAGAATTGGAATGTCAGTGTAGTTCCTGAATTGAAATGGAATTGACCAACTGTGCAATACAGTAGATTGAAAGCTGTACCTCGCGACCTGAGGTAACCGCCAAATATCTGATGGACCAATGTGGTGGCCTGTGTCGTCCGGTCTAACCTACGACCCAGAGAGAGAAATGCATTAAAAAAAGACAAAGAATCATCCAAAAATGACAGATTGAGGCTTTCTGAACACCCACATTCAATTCAATCCACATTTCATTGAGGTATAATTAATGTCCTTCACTCGATGACTTGACAAACTTACTTGGGGTAGCTGTTCAGACAGGCTTTCTGCATGGCATCGATGGTGTAGCGTAAGAATTCATGGGCGTCTTCCTGGCTACCGAACCGAAAGTGCCTGGCAATTTCTGCAAGAACAAAAAAGAAACACCTTGTTAGATTAATACCAAAAGCTTCAACTCCATCCCTTATGGCTTAATGGGAAACTATCTAGAGCACACAAACCCAGCATGCCCAACCCAACCTTCTTCCTGTGTTTTTGTCTCCGATGTGGGTTGGACGTTGTTTGTAACTAATGGGCTGTGAGGTGAAAATACATTACTGTCCTCAGTGGGGGAAATGACCTGTCCATTATCAGCAGGCATACAGCATGAGACCACTCTGAGGCATTAAGCCATTCAAATGGGTATCATCATTTTAAATGGAGGGAGAAACAGAGACCTAAACACACTCCACAACCTGCTAGTCTCCTCTTAAAGGAAAGGTTCATCCATTTTAAATGGAGGGAGAAACAGAGACCTAAACACACTCCACAACCTGCTAGTGTCCTCTTAAAAGGGAAGGTTCATCCATTTTGAATGTTCTATTGTTTTCGTGCATCTCTGAGTGATGTTCTATCAATTCCCCTGGTCATTTCATGTGTATCTGCGTTATTGGAATTTAAGCAGGCAGAAATCCAGCCTGTATGATGTAGCACTGTGATGAAGTAGCTCTCACTACACTGGAAGTTATTAGGAATAGGACTTCAAGATGATCAAACATGTCAGATTTCAATACTGGCCAATGTCGTAACTCAAGAGGATGTCTTCTCTGGAATGAGCCATTAATCATATTTTTGTGATATTCCTACCTGGAGAAATGTGTAATTTCATGTAGGATCTAGCGCACGTCATAATAGTCTGCCTCTTTAGTCCAGAGTGCATGGTGCCGGCGTCAGAGATATTATACAAAGGAGATAGGAATCCAATGAAAGACGGAATATATATATATAAAACCCCACCCAGCAGACATGTTCACGATGTCATGCTGCGTCACGTGGTTGCTAAGCTAATCGTCACGCAATCCCTTCTCAAAGTCAGTGTAAATGTCGAGAAACGTGCCTTTTTTCCTCCAAACTACATAACGCCATGATTCAAAAGCTATACAATATTACAAATAGCAAGTTAATCTTACGTCTAGGAAAAGATTTGCAATGTAGTTCTTGTTGACAAATTTGTGCTAATGTTGGGTTGCGCCCTATAGACTCCCCTTCACTCCTTGGAGAACGCAGCTTGTCCCAGAATAGCCCAGAATGCACCGTGCTTGACATGCTTCAGCAACATTTCCCATCTCCTTAAAAGTATATACGTCGTTGCAAATGTCAGACTCCACTCTGAGGCACATTGATGTGCAGGTTAAATGGATAATGGAGTTTAAGGCGATTTTACAGCTAACTAGCTACGTGACATGCTGATATTGTCGTTGGTATTATTGTGTGTAGCTACGTTTGTTTGCTAGCTAGCTAGCCCATAGAGAGAATCGCGGATTTTGTATTCAACTGCAATAGATATCCAAAAGGACTTTCCATGTTGCTATCAACCTTCTTATAAACGCCAAAATGAAACATTTGTTCAAAGAATTGTTCTCAGTGTTATTTAACACTGTATATTAAAGGAATGAGTGTTTTTTCCTTTAACAGGAGGGAGAACCAGTCTACAGTCTCCTCTTAACAGATAGAGGGGGAAGGAGACACCACAAACAAGAGTGAAAAGGAGGAAATGGTGGGTGTGAGGAGAGCAAGAGGCTGACTGGTGAGAGGGAGCGAAAGAGGCGAGGGAGAGAACGTCTGAAATCTTATAGCCAGGAGACAGAGGAAGCTAAAGGAAAATCAACCATCTCAGCAGAGCAGACTGTTGATAAATTGTAAGCATTTCTGTGGGTTTGTGCTAATGCTGCTACCCTGCTACTCCTAGCCTGCAGTCACAAGGAGACAGAGAGGGCATCGTAGAGAGAGAGCACCGGATGGGGGGAGAGGGTATTGCAGCAATTGGGAAGGAAAAATTCAGGACGTAAGAAGACGCGGACAGTACCAAGAGAACAGAAAGGTGATCCCTGGGGACAACGCCTCTCTGACACAGGCCCATCGCAGGGCTGTTCAATGTCACTCCAAGGGGGCCAAAACACTTCTAGTTTTCATCCTCTCCTAATATGGGAGGAATTCAGAAATGATACACAAGGTAGGAACAAAACCCGGAAGTGTTTTTGCCTTCCAGGAGCGGAATAGCCCTTCACTAGAGGACTCTACTACTGAACACACCATAAGGTATCCACAGTAAGGTGCCGGAAGAACACACTCCAAGTCTCCGCAAACTTAAACCAATAAAGAAGATCAGTCATTTCCTGTGCCAAACTTAGATTATATTAC
Organism: Oncorhynchus clarkii lewisi; assembly: GCF_045791955.1. Lineage (NCBI taxonomy): Eukaryota > Metazoa > Chordata > Actinopteri > Salmoniformes > Salmonidae > Oncorhynchus > Oncorhynchus clarkii. Next base: position 153,127 of record NW_027260902.1, read on the forward strand.
TGACATTAGCAGTGATCCGAGCATGTGTGGCTTCAGATCAGGCTGAACTCACGATCCCTTCCCCCTCTATATAACAGTGTGGTGGTTGTACCATCCCTCCCTCTCTCTACATAACAGTGTGGTGGTTGTACCATCCCTCCTCCCCTCTCTCTATATAACAGTGTGGTGGTTGTACCATCCCTCCCCTCTCTCTATATAACAGTATGGTGGTTGTACCATCCCTCCCCTCTATATATAACAGTGTGGTGGTTGTACCATCCCTCCTCCCCTCTCTATATAACAGTGTGGTGGTTGTACCATCCCTCCCCTCTCTATATAACAGTGTGGTGGTTGTACCATCCCTCTCCTCTCTCTCTATATAACAGTGTGGTGGTTGTACCATCCCTCTCCTCTCTCTCTATATAACAGTGTGGTGGTTGTACCATCCCTCCCCTCTCTCTATATAACAGTGTGGTGGTTGTACCATCCCTCCCCTCTCTCTCTATATAACAGTGTGGTGGTTGTACCATCCCTCCCCTCTCTATATAACAGTGTGGTGGTTGTACCATCCCCCCCCTCTCTATATAACAGTGTGGTGGTTGTACCATCCCCCCCCTCTCTATATAACAGTGTGGTGGTTGTACCATCCCTCCCCTCTCTCTATATAACAGTGTGGTGTTTGTACCATCCCTCCTCCCCTCTCTATATAACAGTGTGGTGTTTGTACCATCCCTCCTCCCCTCTATATATAACAGTCACAGCCTCACTAAGGCACTGCAGTCACAGTGACACTTCCAACCAGCGTTATATCATCACCTTATGCATACTGCTACCGAGTCTCCAGGGTGTTCTCTGGCACAATGCACCATCTACGGGACGATTATATATTATAATCGATGTATGGGTAAATAACAAGTGAAAAACACGCAGTACATAATACTAAATCAGATTTCTTTGGTTCTCATTTCATTAGCTAGGTTTCCATCCAACTAGTGAGATTCTTACGCAACAATAAAAATCTGCATATAAACAAAATGCTGCACTACATCACCAAAGATGTTTCCATCAAATGTACTTGTTGTGGATAAAAGGCTGTGCGTGGTGACGTAGTGCAACATTTCCACAGACAGTTAAAGGAGAAGTTTACATAAACTGAGTTTAAATGTATTTGGCTAAGGTGTTTCACAATTCCTGACAGGGAATTTTTTACTAGGATTAAATGTCTTCAGTCAGTTAGGATCACCACTCTACTTTAAGAATGTGAAATGTTAAAAAAAAAAAATAGGTGAGAATGATATATTTCAGCCTTCATTTCTTTCATCACATTCCCAGTGGGTCAGAAGTTTACATACAATCAATTAGTATTTGGTAGCATTGCCTTTAAATTGTTTAACTTTAGTCTAACGTTTTGGGTAGCCTTCCACAAGCTAGCCTTCCCACAATAAGTTAGGAGTAATGGGCCAAAATTCAACTGACAGTAACTGAGTCAGGTTTGTAAGCCTCCTTGCTCGCACATGCTTTTTCAGTTCTGCCCACACATTTTCTATAGGATTGAGGTCAGGGCTTTGTGATGGTCACTCCAATACCTTGACTTTGTTGTCCTTAAGCCATTTTGCCACAACTTTGTAAGTATACTTGGGGTCATTGTCCATTTGGAAGACCCATTTGCGGTCAAGCTTTAACTGATGTCTTGAGATGTTGCTTTATTTTATGCACAATTTTCCTGCCTCATGATGCCATCTATTTTGTGAAGTGCACCAGACCCTCCTGCAGCAAAGCACCCCCACAGCATGATGCTGCCACCCCCGTGTTTCACGGTTGGGATGGTGTTCAGCTTGCAAGCATCCCCCTTTTTCCTCCAACGATGGTCATTATGGCAAAACAGTTATATTCTTGTGTCATCAGACCAGAGGACATTTCTCCAAAAAGTACAATCTTTGTCCCCATGTGCGGTTGCAAACCGTAGTCTGGCTTTTTTAATGGCGGTTTTGGAGCAGTGGCTTCTTCCTTGCTGAGCGGCCTTTCAGGTTATGTCGATATAGGACTTGATTTACTGTGGATATAGATATTTTTGTACCCATTTCCTCCAGCATCTACACAAGGTCCTTTGCTGTTGTTCTGGGATTGATTCACACCTTTCTCACCAAATTACGTTCATCACTAGGAGACAGAACGCCTCTCCTTCCTTAGCGGTATGACAGCTGCGTGGTCCCATGGTGTTCATACTTGCGTACTATTGTTTGTACAGATGAATGTGGTACCTTCAGGCATTTGGAAACTGCTCCCAAAGATGAATCAATATATTTTTCTGAAGTCTTGGCTGATTTCTTTTGATTTTCCCATGATGTCAAGCAAAGAGGCATTACGTTTGAAGGTAGGCCTTGAAATACATCCACAGGTACACCTCCAATTGACTCAAATGATGTCAATTAGCCTATCAGAAGCTTCTAAAGCCATGACATAATTTTCTGGAATTCTCCAAGCTGTTTAAATCACAGTCAACTTAGTGTATGTAAACTTCTAACACACTGGAATTGTGATACTTTGAATTATAAGTTAAATAATCTGTCTGTAAACAATTGTTGGAAAAATGACTTGTGTCATGCAAAGTAGATGTCCTAACAGACTTGCTAAAACTATAGTTTGTTAACAAGAAATTTGTGGAGTGGTTGAAAAAGGAGTTAATGACTCCAACCTAAGTGTATGTAAACTTCCAACTTCAACTGTACCAAATAAATACGAGTTAAATGGGTTTCCAACGCATATTTCACTCTACTGACAATTGTCACTAAAGATACATATACACATACTGAAGTGAGCCCACTCTGGTCTTGGCACATGAGCACTAGACAACAGCTCACAGTCATAGATACAGTGAGGGTATAGCCTACATGATGATTATTATGACTAGAGAGAGATCATTTTTAATTGTCTAACGGCAGTCAAACATCGATCATGACCAGAAAAAGACCCTGGATATTTGTTGGAAAGGAGGATCAAGTTCAACACCTTGTACTTTCACCACCCTGTGAAGTTCATCACTTATTTCATCTGTAGTAAACTACGGTTTCCTGAGTCGTAGTGGGAAGACTACACAACATGTCATCATGTGACTCCAATATGATGTTATTATAGCAATATTGGCACATAAAAGCATTTCCATTACTCACATAATTCATCTTAGACATAAAACCATTCCCACCGTGTCTAGCGTATTTTGTTTAGTGACATTTGCTGTTTCCATCTGGCCCGTTGGGACATTTGTTCCCCCCCGACGTACTTTAATCTCAAAAGGGACGGATGGAAACCTGGTTAGTGTTTCTGAAACTAAACTGAAATCAAGAATATAACAGCCAATCAATATCATGTACCTTGCAGGACAACAAAAACTGCAATGCTGCTAGAAACAAGCTTCCACTACAACTCTGAAAAACCAACGCCAACTCAAGATGGAAACAGCTAAACAAGAAGCACACTACTTACTTTTTAGGTCTCGGATGAAGGAGACAGGCTTGATGGCATTTCCTGTGTTGGCAAAGGCTTGGATGATGTGGTTCTGCATTATACAAATCATACAGAAACCCGACTGGTGACCTGAAATGCACAGGAATAGAATAATGAGGTGAAGTCACCGTCATTACCCCCACCAGACTGGCCAAGTCACCGTCATTACCCCCACCAGACTGGCCAAGTCACCGTCATTACCCCCACCAGACTGGCCAAGTCACCGTCATTACCCCCACCAGACTGGCCAAGTCACCGTCATTACCCCCACCAGACTGGCCAAGTCACCATCATTACCCCCACCAGACTGGCCAAGTCACCGTCATTACCCCCACCAGACTGGCCAAGTCACCGTCATTACCCCCAACAGACTGGCCAAGTCACCGTCATTACCCCAACAGACTGGCCAAGTCAAGTTACCGTCATTACACCAACAAACTGAGGAAGTCATTTGACTTCCAGCACAACAGTTTTCTTAAACATATGTTCGTTGCTTATTGTGTGTGTCAGATGTTGGCTGTTTGGCTTATGACATAATATGAATCAATTTCTTATATTGTGAATGCACACAAACCCATTGTTTTTAAGCAAACAATATGCTTTTAGAAACATTTCAGTTGAATGCATTCAGTTGTACAACTGACTAGTCATCCCCTTTTACTCATGGGAGTAGAGCTGTTGGACATGTGCCCCTTCCCATCCAACCTTTGGGGTCATTTCTAGACAATATGTTTGTCCATTTAGGGGACCTGTTTAGTCTCAAAAACTAGAAGCAAAAGATTTGTATTGACCCATTTAATGTTTTTGCACTACAACGCCTATATTGTGCCATTCAAAAAGGTATGTAACCAGAGGTCAACTGAACTACTCACAGGCACGACTGTGCTCCTTGGAGAGGAGATAGTTTGCCAGGGGCGGTGTGTAGGTGAGACACTGCACAGTGGAGTTAAGGAAGCAGGTGTTGCCCAGGTTGTGGAGGCCGGCTCCCACCCGGTAGACACGCTCCCAGCGCATGGAGAGTCTGTTCCCAGGGAAGAGCATCTTCTGCGGGGCGGGGATCCCATCACTCTGGCCCCCACACTGGTTGTCTGAAACTGGTGGATGGAGGAGTGAGATTAATTACAGAAATTGCATGGATAATTCAGAAAAGCCATTGAGAATAGTTCAGCAGACAAACTCAACAATTCAGCCAAACTCGATCACGTCGCCAAAAACCCAGTAGAGAGAAACACTCATGGTGAATTGAGCTGTTCTTCAATACCACCAAAAAGGTTAAGACAGTGGGGGTGATTAAGAATAGCGACGTGTGTTAATTCTGTGGCAGTGAAAACTAGATTTAACAAACCTCTTGAATGGCTCAGAGAGGGTACATTTCTCAGTCAACGGCCTTACCTTGCCTCTTGATCTGAGCGGGCTCTGTGCTGGCCCTCTGACCCGACGTGGCCCCCTCACTGCCGCGGGGGTTGAGGATCACATATTTGGTCTTGAGACTGTCCAGCTGATAGGAGAAGCCTTTGCTGGCCGGCTCAAACTCAATCTTCTGCAGCAGGACCTTCTTGGCCGAGGAGGCCAGCAGCTTATTGAGGTCACTATCGTCACCCGCCGAGGAGTCCTTCCGGCCGGGCTTCAGGGCCTCCTTGAGCTTGTCCACTATAGGCATCGTTTGAGCATCACTGTGGATGAGACAGAGGGTGGGATTCAGGAATCACCTTTGCTTACATGTACCAAGGAATTTGACCTGGTGAAATGGTACTGACAAGTAGAACACAGAAAAACGTATGAAGACATAATCCACACAAGCCTACAGTATAGATAAAACAAAATCAGAACAATTACACACAATAAGGCCAGTTTGAGACTAGTCAATTAAATCACATAGGAACAAACACTGAATTCCACAGTGTATATTGATGTTTTTCAGCATGCCTAGGAATAAAAGTCATGATACCATAACAATAATACACCTGGGAAATCTTACTGAGCAGCAATTGGTCTCAACCTTGTGTAGCACATCCACAAGAGCCAGTCCACAGTACAGCACTGCAGTGTCATCGTTCCCTCAGAGAGAGAGGCTACTGTAGCAGTGAATGTCTATTTCCTGTCAGTGATTCCTAAACTGGCAACCCAGACTGTAAACCCGGACTGTAAACTGGCAACCAGAATGTAAACCCGGACTGTAAACTGGCAACCCGGGCTGTAAGCATGGAACTAGTGCTTTTCGGCCAGAGAGTGGCATATTATGTGAGCAGCAGCATATTATGGCAAGAGGACTGAGTATCTGAGGAGTCAGGCTGGGACTTGGCAGCCGTCTCGGTTGTTATGCAAGATAGTGGAGGCGGGCATCATGTGTGTGTTCATGCTCGTGCATGTGTGTGTAGTGGGGAGAGAGACTCGACACAAGCACAACTGCTGTCTACCAGGTCATATACTCATGTTTGGTCTATTCCTACATCAATCAAGACATCGCCATACCAACCAGCAACCACCCAACAGTCCACTGTCACAACAAAGGAAAGACTGGTGTGGTAACAGTCATGCTGTTTGTTACATGTCCTCAGAATGCCTTCAGTTATTCCAAGTGCAATCTGTGTTCTATATGTTTTATTCATTCAGTTGTAACCATTGATTCTTTTTTCACCTCAGGGCCCAATTTCATAAAGCGTTAGAGAAGGAGTGTTGATCTCAAATAAGTTTGCCTTTCAGATATTCTAGTGAATATGAATACATAGACAGATGGAAGCTGATCCTAGATCAGCACTCTTAGTCAGATGTTTCTGAATACAGGCCAGGTTGGTTATGCTCTAAGAAGAGCTACAGAATTGGTTGTAAAAGACAGGCTATACTGCACATCACTTCTGTACTTAATATGGGACTGAGTAGTGAAATAGGCTAGATACTGGTCCTCTGTAGCTCAGTTGGTAATGCATGGCTCTTAAAAACGCCAGGATAGTGGGGTCGACTACCAGGAGAAAAATCTACACACGGATGGCTAAGTTGCTTTGGATAAAAGAAGTCTATGGCATATCTCATATCTATACCTACTGTCATACAGTGGGGCAGAAAAGTATTTAGTCAGCCACCAATAGTGCAAGTTCTCCCACTTAAAAAGATGAGGCCTGTAATCATAGGTACACTTCAACTATGAGACAAAATTAGAGAAAAAAAATCCAGAAAATCACATTGTAGGATTTTTTATGAATTTATTTGCAAATTATGGTGGAAAATAAACTTTTGTTATTGACCAAATACTTATCTCAATACTTTGTTATATACCCTTTGTTGGCAATGACAGAGGTCAAACGTTTTCTGTAAGTCTTCACAAGATTTTCACACACTGTTGCTGGTATTTTGGCCCATCTCACGATACATGGCCCCATTCATTCTTTCCTTTACGCGGATCAGTCGTCCTGGTCCCTTTGCAGAAAAACAGCCCCAAAGCATGATGTTTCCACCCCCATGCTTCACAGTAGGTATGGTGTTCTTTGGATGCAACTCAGCATTCTTTGTCCTCCAAATACGACGAGTTGAGTTTTTACCAAAAAGTTATATTTTGGTTTCATCTGACCATATGACATTCTCCCAATCTTCTTCTGGATCATCCAAATGCTCTCTAGCAAACTTCAGACGGGCCTGGACATGTACTGGCTTAAGCAGGGGGACACGTCTGGCACTGCAGGATTTGAGTCCCTGGCGGCGTAGTGTGTTGGTAGGCTTTGTTACTTTGGTCCCAGCTCTCTGCAGGTCATTAACCAGGTCCCCCCCGTGTGGTTCTGGGATTTTTGCTCACTGTTCTTGTGATCATTTTGACCCCACGGGGTGAGATCTTGCGTGGAGCCCCAGATCGAGGGAGATTATCAGTGGTCTTGTATGTCTTCCATTTCCTAATAATTGCTACCACAGTTGATTTCTTCAAACCAAGCTGCTTACCTATTGCAGATCCAGTCTTCCCAGCCTGGTGCTTCTGGTGTCCTTTGACAGCTCTTTGGTCTTGGCCATAGTGGAGTTTGGAGTGTGACTGTTTGAGGTTGTGGACAGGTGTCTTTTATACTGACAAGTTCAAACAGGTGCCATTAATACAGGTAACGAGTGGAGGACAGAGGAGCCTCCTTAAGAAGAAATTACAGGTCTGTGAGAGCCAGAAATCTTACTTGTTTGTAGGTGACCAAATACTTATTTTCCACCATAACTTGCAAATAAATTCATAAAAAATCCTACAATGTGATTTTCTGGATTTTTTTTTCTCTAATTTTGTCTGTCATAGTTGAAGTGTACCTGTGATGAAAATTACAGGCCTCTCATATTTTTAAGTGGGAGAACTTGCACAATTGGTGGCTGACTAAATATTTTTTTGCCCCACTAACCTAGTGGTTAGAGCGTTGGGCCAGTAACCGAAAGGTTGCTGGATTGAATCCTCGAGCTGACAGGGTAAAAAAATTAATAATATTCTGCCGTTCTACTCCTGAGCAAGGCAGTTAACCCACTGTTCCCCAGTAGGCCGTAATTGTAAATAATAATTTGTTCTGACTTGCCTAGTGAAATAAAGATTAATATAAATAAATACATGTTTTTTAAGTCTACTCCAAATTGGCTAGCTGGAATAGTCAGCATGAGAATGATTGAATAGGCTACATTCCATTAACCTCTTTGATCTCTAGGGGCGCTATTTCATTTTTGGATAAAAAACGTTCCCGTTTTAAGCGCAATATTTTGTCACGAAAAGATGCTCGACTATGCATATTCTTGACAGTTTTTGAAAGAAAACACTCTGAAGTTTCAGAATCTGCAAAGATATTGTCTGTAAGTGCCCCAGAACTCATTCTACAGGCGAAACCAAGATGATGCATCAACCAGGAAATGAGCAGAATTTCTGAAGCTCTGTTTTCCATTGTCTCCTTATATGGCTGTGATTGCGCAAGGAATGAGCCTACACTTTCTGTCGTTCCCCCAAAGTGTTAGCAGCATTGTGACGTATTTGTAGGCATATCATTGGAAGATTGACCATAAGAGACTACATTTTCCAAGTGTCCGCCTGGTGTCCCTGCGTCGAAATTGGAGCGTAAAGCCAGGTGCAATTATTTTTCCATTTGAGAGCAAGGAGAAACCAGGCTTCCACGAAGGATATATCATTGAAGAGATATGTGGAAAAACACCTTGAGGATTGATTCTAAACCACGTTTGCCATGTTTCAGTCGATATTATGGAGTTAATTTGGAAAAAAGTTTGCGTTTTGAGGGCTGAATTTTCGTTTTTTTTTTTTTTTTTTTTTTTTTTGGTAGCCAAATGTGATGTACAAAACTGAGCTATTTCTAATACACAAAGAATATTTTTGGAAAAACGGAGCATCTGCTATCTAACTGAGAGTCTCCTCATTGAAAACATCAGAAGTTCTTCAAAGGTAAGTTATTTTATTTGAAGGCTTTACTTGTTTTTGTGATAGTTGCCTGCTAAATGCTAACGCTAATGCTAACGCTAATGCTAAATGCTACGCTAGCTAGCTACTGTTACACAAATGATTGTTTTCCTATGGTTGAAAAGCATATTTTGAAAATCTGAGATGACAGTGTTGTTAACAAAAGGCTAAGCTTGAGAGCTAGCATATTTATTTCATTTCATTTGCGATTTTCATGAATAGTTAACGTTGCGTTATGGTAATGAGCTTAGGTCTATAAATAGAATCCCGGATCCGGGTTTGGTCGTCGCAACAGGTTAACTCAAAAGATAAACAAAGGACTGCTACACAAACCTTGCGTCAACTTGATGTACGACCAGCAAACTATAGCGCTATATGTTAGTGATGCACTAGCATGCTGCCATTGAGGGGTTGAAACACACCGGGGAGAGGGAACAGCTCTTGGTCAACAGCACACAGACACAGGATGGACCAGTCACAGAGCAGTGTTCTGTTCAAACCCACACTTGACGGAGAAAAGGGAGGGAGCCTGACTCATCATTAGATCTGGCAGTGACGTAGCTGAGGGAGGAGAGCAGGGGGGCTGCACATGCAGCATCACACGCACAAGGGCAGACTAACCTTCATGTGCTGCTACTGATAGAATTAACAATCACACAGCCCACAGTGAGATGTAAATGGGTGGACCACCTACAGGGATTTTCAGTTTATTCACCAAACCGTTTCTATAGGGGTGCTGTTCTACCCAACCATTAGACCATATAGGTGAGGCTACCACACAGAATGTTATACCACTGTCAGAGACACTGTGGACCCATGACACTACATACGGTTTTAATGACATCACAATCAAGAAAACTTTAGGCTTTTTACTTAGATACTGATACCAGGATTAGTATCACAATAGTCAATACCAAAATGATACCACGGCAACAAAAGGCGTATTAGCCTAAGTCACAGAATGGCACTTCCAGACAGAAACTCAGCTACTTGGCTGTTCAATCACTAGGCATCCTGAGGGCAATAAACACATTTGAACTTTTTCACATCAACATTTTTCAGAGACATCCATGCATGCTTTAATTAAATCAAGTATACAATCAATTTGACTATGACTTCATTTATTTCAATGGTAAATATATTGATAAACTGGTCAAATCAAGATGTAGCCTATTCACAATGCAGGGGAATGCATATTGAATAGGAGTAAGAGAATGCATTGAGTTGAGCTTGTTTTGGCTGATTTCATGGGGCTTCAGATGGCAAACAATATTCCCTTCCCTTCCAATTGGGACTCATTTTATTGTAGTGATAAACAACATCTGCATATAAGTAACTTATTTTATAAAAGTGTGTGCTCGCTCTTTAACCAGTAATGACATCATTCATGTGGCGGGGGGGGGGCAGCCCCAGGCCATATCAGAGAGGAAGAGGTGAAGTGAGAGGTCTCACTTTCGCCATAATACGCCCAAGGCATTTCTATGGGAATATTTTGGACCCAAGCTTGTCACCTGCCTTTGGGTCAACGACTCCCGTTGGTAGGGTGGAGACATGAGCATCCCATGATCCATATTCACACAGAGTCCGTTTGCAGAGGCAATAGATCATCTTTCAGAGAGGTGTAAGATCGATTAAGTGAATTAATAAAGTTGTGGTGGCAATCAGATAAAATAAAAACTATTTTTCCATTATGGTTTGCAAACAAAAAAATGCCGACATGCAAACAGCAAACTACTGCCTTTATAAGTGTGCACATTATTATTAGCAAAATATCGGTTGCACATTTTGGGGAATATTCAGAGGTGGAAACTTTGTGGGAATTTACAGAAATATATGCAAACTAATATTAATTTAAATATATATGTTTTTTTGAATTGGATACTTCCCCTTTGGATATATTTACCATATCACATGGAGACAAACATACACCTTATAAGTAGACAGACAATTGTAAATTATTAAATCCTCCCAATAGAACATTTTAAAAACAATTTAGTTATGAATTGAACTTTAAATGAGTTGACTCTTCACATGGAATGATTTCACTGAAAAAAAAAGGGAATATTGAATGATCGCCAATGATCCATCGCATCTCCCAGAAAAAAATTCAAAATACATACATATAAAATGATAGTCTAGAAACTAAAGCTTTGGTTGTCTTCCTCTCAGGCTTCCATGTCTTCTCCCTGGACCTCCTCAATGTCCACCTCTTGAACTTAAAACTCTCAGGCCTCACCTTCACTTTCCAACCCTGTTGAGGACGGCTCACTGTCAGGCTCAAGTCTCACATTTGCCCAGATGGCCACAAATTTTTCAACCCCTGTATTGGTCATCATGTTGCGTGCTTTGGTGTGTGTGTTCCCAGACAAGGACCAGTTGCGCTCTGAGGCAGCTGATATTGGTAGGATTTGGAGGATGATGGAGGCAACAGGGGAAAGAGCCTCAGATCCACAAAGTCCCTTCCACCTGGTGGCTGATAAGATAACCTGGCACAACTACCATTTTGCATCTCCATCCCAAAGCACTTGCTTGGAAGTGTACTTGGCCAGACTGCCAAGAACCTTGCCCTCATCCAGGCCACGGTGGCGAGACAGTAGCGATGACACCATAGGTCTTGTTGATCTCTGCACCAGACAGGATGCTCTTGCAAGCATACTTGGGGTCAAACATGTACACTGCTCCATGTATGGGCTTCAGGCAGAAGTCTTCATGCTTTTTGATGTATTTCAGAACTGCAGTTTCCTCTGCTTGGAGCGACAGTGAAGTGGGCAGGGCAGTACGGATTTATTTGCTTACATCTGCAAGCAGAGTGAACATCAGACAGGATGGCATTGTCTCCCTCAATCCGTGCAATGGCTACTGCTATAGGTTTCAGGCTACTTAACAACTCTCTCCCAAAATACATAATCCAGGATGATCCTCTTGACGGGGCTATCCATAATCGGCAGACTGATATGGCTATTTCTTGGGGAGACTGTCAAACATAATGACACCACCACCCCAACCAACGGGTGTTGCTGGGCAGCTTCAATGTGGTGCTCTTATTCTTCTCACTTTGCTTGGTGAGGTAGATTGCTGATATAACTTGATGACCCTTCACATACCTAACCATTTCCTTGGATCTCTTGTAGAGTGTATCCATTGTTTTCAGTGCCATGATGTCCTTGAGGAGCAGATTCAATTCATGAGCAGCACAGCCAAAGGGTGTGATGTGAGGGTAGGAGTCCTCCACTTTAGACCAAGCAGCCTTCATTGTCTGTCAACAGTGAAAATACCTTCTGTGGTCCAAGGTCATTGATGACTGACTTCAGCTCATCTGCAATGTAGAGACCGGTGTGTCTGTTGTCCCGTGTATCTGTGCTTTTGTAGAACACTGGTTGAGGAGTGGAGATGTAGTTAATTATTCCTTGCCCACGAACATTTGACTACCAATCAGAGATGATTACATTACAGTCTGCTTTCTCTATGATTTGCTTGACCTTCACTTGAACTCTGTTGAACTCTGCATCCAGCAAATGAGTAGATAAGTAGTCTGGTTGGAGGGGTGTATGCTGGGCGAAGAACATTCATTAATCTCTTCCAAGACACATTGCCTGTGAGCATCAGAGGTGAACTAGTTGCATGCACAGCTCGAGCAAGACATGCAGCAGCATTTCTCTGACTAAGTTCCTCCAATGAGTAAAAAAAAACTTCTGATTCCAGGAGGCCCATGAGCTGTTGCTATTGATAAGGTGTCTGATTCATCATTTTCACCTCAAATAGAAGTAGAGAGACTTTTGTCAGAGGTTGCTTATTGTGAGCGCTGAGGGAACTTAATGCACTTGGCCAGATGATTCTGCATCTTTGTTGCATTCTTTACATATGATTTGGCACAGTATTTGCAAATGTGCACCGCTTTTCCTTCTACATTAGCTGCAGTGAAATGTCTCCACACATCAGATAGTGCGCCCATGGCATTTTCTTGTAAAGATTAGAAAAAGGAATTTAAAAAACAAATACAATTCCATGTACAGATAACTATTTAAGCATTTAGATTAAACTCCTTTGTAAGATAAATGTTTTAAAATGAAACATGTATTGAAACAGGTGAATTAACACTCAGTAGACTCAAGCAAGTTAAAACTAACAAGCAGAAATTATTCATAAGTTAGAAATTATTTAAACACTTTGCTGTAGGCTACAATTTACTAGTTTTTTAAAATGATGTATGTCATAAAATATATTCACCCCACCCAGTATTGTAATCAAAACTTAACAGAAAGCATGTAGTCCTTGGCTCAGATAGTGTAGTAGTGTGGGTTCAATAGCATCTCATTAGTGTGCAAGATCTTCAGAATCAGCTGTACATGTGATGGAAGAACGCAATGCAGAAGGTTGCAATTCCATTGGATTGGGCATAGTTTAACCAAAATATGTCACTAGACTAGAATTTCCTTACATGTATCCCACAAAAAAGGTCTGCTGTTATAAGCTAACTTTTTGATGAATTTACACAAAACTCCCCAAATTCACCGGAAAGTTTCCAACCCTTTGCAACCCTAGCAAAACAACATCAGAAAAAGAGACTGAGGGGCAAAATACAGACCCTCAAATGGTTGGGATTTGAAGGTGAAAATGTAACATTTAAGCAGCTGCATTCTCTCCACAGCTCTACCAATCTGTCATAATTATGGGTAAATCCTGCCCATTTCTCATCTTAACATCTGATATTAAACCCTACTACTACTATTCTTAAGACCAAAAAACACGTTGTATTCAGAATCTTTTTTACAATACAGACCATTTTAAATTTGTGGCTGTGGTAGCTGTTGGTTTCATCTTTGCCGTCATTGTTTGGGTCTCACATGCTGTGCCCAATCGCATCGTATCCATCCTCATACTACAAGATACAACTAAATTGTGCCCGAATATTAAATCAGGACATCCCACCGGGGTTCTGGAGAACGGAACAGCCAAAATCAGTGTGTCCTTGACCCGCTCAAACTACACGAGTCCCAATGACCTGATCCTTGCCCAAGTTCATAGGATTTCATCTCGAACATAAAAATGTGTCTGGGATGGCAAAAATGTGTCAAAGATCGTGTAGTGTATGCACGGCAATAACCCACAACAACGAGACTGGTTATGCCGAACATACACCACGCCATTTTGCCATCTTGTAGTATGAGCAGTAAGTACTATGATGCGATTGGCTATTGGCAGCAGTCCATGCCCAATGAGCACTCAGCATGTGAGACCAAAACAATGATGGCGAAGAGGAACACAACAACAACCCGCACCGTGTGGACCAAGGTGATGGAAAACTGATTGGTGGATGCCATTTCAATGGACGGGTTCATTTTACATGGTCAGGTGCTCCAGCTTAGCAAAGTTCGCCCATTTAAGAAGATTCCAAGGGTCTTTAAGTAAAATCTCCACTCACCCGGGGCACCGGGCCATGCAAAACAAACTCCACCAATATTACATTGCGTCCTACCATGACAAAAACAAAAAAATCTAATTTATTATTATCCATATTCTGTGCACCCATGTCTTTTGGGATGTTTCTGCACATAATAATGTACACATTATCTCAACACTAATAAAGCAGCTCAACGTTAGCGTGTCGGCATTTTTCCCTACCACAATAGAAACGCAGGGGGATCAACTAAGGAATCATTGTGTAATGTGAGCACCACAGTCCTGGGGTTGAAGATTGATGGAATTAAAGATTTGGGACAAGGAGACATGTAAATGTGAGCACATCCAAATTGTTACGATTGTATTAGTCGTGTGGTGTATGCCCAGCATTAGCTACTTGCCACAAATAGCTAAATGTTAGTATTACAAACCGGCTTCTGATCGAAATCGTCCATATGTTTCGACTAGGAGGTTCAGCATGGAAGACGCTGAATCTGAAGTCTTAACATCGGCTATAAACCCAGCGAGTCCCATTGCTGGACATGGACATTTTCAAACACTGAACTACTGTCGGGAAACTAGCCAACTTCCCTGACTGAGACTTGAGCAGTGTTTACAAAAAAAACTATGCACGGGATTGTGAAGTGTAGCTAGCAAGTTAACCTAGCTATTCCGGTAATATACTGTTTACTAGCTCGCGCTCTGCCCCTTAAGTACAACAATACCATAGTTCACTAGCTTCCGGCCATCTACTGCAAAGTTAACATGTGTTTGTAGATTGTTAGTTCGCTAAATAAGACACGGCGACGAAGTCGCTAGCAAAGATTTTACAGACAGAGCAAGTTAACTAGCCAGCCATATTGGCTGCAGTAACTACTAACGTTACATAGTAAGTCAGTAGCTAGCAAGCCAGGTTAGATACTAGACATTCTAGCTAGCTTAGCCATCAAGCGTTAACTAATCTGCAAAGCGAGCCAAATACATTGCAATTTCTGTGACATTTTTATTTAATTGTTATGGGGCCTCGTTCAGTATGTACTTATCTGTGTATCTAACTTGCTATTTAGCTAGCCAACGTGACCAAGGCAATGTAATTAGCCCGTCTATCGTCGCTAGTCGAACCTGGTCTGGTCAAAATGTCTCCACGCGGAGTACTGTGGGTCACGGAGAGGCAAACGTTAGCTAGCATCCGAGTTGGAAACACGTAACTTTAGTTACTACGCTATCCGATAAACAAACAGGCTTTAGATGAAGGATAATAGTTAACGTTATTCGTTACATGTATCTATTTGTAACAACTGAAAACTGACACTGAATGGGTAGCTAGCTAGCTAACAAAAATAACCACGTAACATCAGCAAGCTAACTGTTTACTGCTAGCTTTCTGGTTAGCAACTTTGCTAACGACTAACGTGGCGTCTCGATGCTGCAATGTGGTTAGCTAGCTAGCTACCCCCCAACCTCCTCACAATATCCGTCAGATGTGTAGTCCTTATAAAAACAGATCGATAGACTGATCATTCTTAAATATCATTAGTAACACTCACCTTAAGTTCAATCATCCGAAAACGACGACTGTTTGGCGATAAAGACACTCTGCCTGGCTACAGTTCCTTAATTGTGTTACATTCTTTCCCCCATGCTGCATTCTGAGAGGGTGTGGGCAAGCATGACTGACAGATTTGTGAAGCCAATGAAAATGCAGGTTAGCAAATCAAATCAAATTGTATTTGTCACATGCGCCGAATACATCATGTGTAGACCTTACCGTGAAATGCTTACTTACAAGCCCATAACCAACAATGCAGTTTAATAAATAGATTTAGGAAAATATTTACTAAAAAAACTCAAGTAAAACATTCAATAAAAAGTAACCCAATAAAATAACAATAACGAGGCCCTATACAGGGGGTTCCGGTACCGAGTCAATGTGGGGACACAGGTTAGTCAAGTTAATTTGTACATGTAGGTAGGGGTAGTGACTATGCATAGATAATAAACAGCAAGTAGCCGCAGTGTGTGTGTGTGTGTGTGTGTGTGTTGGGGGGGTCAATGTAAATAGTCTAGGTGACCATTTGGTTAATTGTTCAGCAGTCTTATGGCTTGGGGGTAGAAGCTGTTAAGGAGCCTTTTGGACCTAAACTTGGTGCTCCGGTACCGCTTGCCGTGCGGTAGTAAAGAGAACAGTCTATGATGGGTGACTGGAGGTCTTTGACACATTTTTGGGCCTTCCTTTGACACCGCCTAGTATATACGTACCAGTCAAAAGTTTGGACACACCTACTCATTCAAGGGTTTTTTCTTTATTTTTACTATTTTCTACATTGTAGAATGATAATGAAGACATGAAAACTATGAAATAACACACATGGAATCATGTAGTAACCAAAAAAGTGTTAAACAAATCAAAATATATTTTATATTTGAGATTCTTCAAAGTAACAACCCTTTGCCTTGATGACAGCTTTGCACACTCCTGGCATTCTCTCAACCAGCTTCATGATGTCCTGGTCTTCTTAAAAGTTCATTTGTGGAATTGATTTCCTTCTTAAGCCAATCAGTTGTGTTGTGATAAGATTTTATTTTTATTTATTTTATTTCACCTTTATTTAACCAGGTAGGCTAGTTGAGAACACCTTTATTTAACCAGGTAGGCTAGTTGAGAACAAGTTCTCATTTGCAAATGCGACCTGGCCAAGATAAAGCGTAGCAATTCGACACATACAACAACACAGAGTTACACATGGAATAAACAAAACATACAGTCAATAATACAGTAGAACAAAATAAAACAAAAAGTCTATATATAGTGAGTGCAAATGAGGTAAATTAAGGAAATAAATAGGCCATGGTGGCGAAGTAATTACAATATAGCAATTAAACACTGGAATGGTAGATAGGGATTGTATACAGAAGATAGCCATATTTGGTAAGTCTATATTATGGCAAGAACAGCTCAAATTAGCAAAGAGAAACAACAGACATGAAGATCAGTCAATCCGTAAAATTTCAACAACTTGTGCAGTCACAAAAACCTTCAAGCGCTATGATGAAACTGAGGACCGCCACAGGAAAGGAAGACCCAGAGTTACCTCTGCTGCAGAGGATACGTTCTTTAGAGTTACCAGCCTCAGAAATTACAGCCCAAATAAATGCTTCAGAGTTCAAGTAACAGACACATCTCAACGTCAACTGTTCAGAGGAGACTGCGTGAATCAGGCCTTCATGGTCGAATTGCTGCAAAGAAACCACCACTAAAGGACACCAATAATAAGAAGAGACTTAATTGGGCCAAGAAACACAGCAATGGACATTAGACTGGTGGAAATTTGTCCTTTGGTCTGATTTTGAGATTTTTGTTTCCAACCGCTGTGTATTTGTGAGATGCAGCGTAGGTGAAATGATGATCTCCGCATGTGTGGTTCCCACCGTGAAGCATGTAGGAGGAGGTGTGGTGGTGTGGGGGTGCTTTGCTGGTGACACCGTCAGTGATTTATTTAGAATTCACCTCTAACCAGCATGGATACCACAGCATTCTGCAGCGATACGCCATCCCATCTGGTTTGCCCTTAGTGGGACTATCATTTGTTTTTCAACAGAACAATGACCCAACATACCTCCAGGCTGTGTAAGCGCTATTTGACCAAGGAGGGGAGTGATGGAGTGCTTCATCAGATGACCTGGCCTCCACAATCACCTGACTTCAACCCAATTGAGATGGTTTGGGATGAGTTGGACTGCAAAGTGAAGGAAAAGCAGCCAACAAGTGCTCAGAGCCGCCCAAAATCCATCTTGCTCCATCTTGTCCCACTGCCGGCCACTGGGCTTCCTCTCATCATCATATTTGGTGGTGAGTGGAAACGCCAAACGGATGCCTCAGATTCATACATCCGGTGAAACATATGGCTCATTGTTCTATCTGTGGTAACGTGCTGGAAATCCAGAGGATTTCATTGATTGATATAATTGAAAACACAGTGCTTGGCTGTCATGTAACAACATGAATTATGGCATGTTATTATGTATTTCTTGTTTTTAATTTCTCAATAAATGTATCATACCCCACCAATTAAATGTTTTTTATATAAGAATATTAATCACTTATTGTGCACATGCAATCTCAAATAAGAGATGCCCTCAATTAAAAATGTGAACTTTTGTATCTAACATAGCCTTGAACTGTCACATAAACATTAATGGACCTCTACCATTTTCAATGACCCCTACACTAAAGTTTATTCCATCCTGTGATTTTGACCACTTTCTTCATGTGGAATGTAGTAATAATTGTAAATTTCCAGTGTATTCCAGAGGAGGGCACTCTGTAATCAAATACAGTCAACACGAGAAGGCACATAGATCTGTCAGCAGGAGGAGCCATTATACCACCGTAAAAATTCAGCATGACGAACAACTCCAATATGGGCATAATAATAATTATTGATAATAATGCGTGAAATATTGTGTCATATAAATTCTGCTGCACAATTGCCGAACAAGTAAATAAACACATCAGATGTATATCTAAACTTTTATTTGTATCGTCTGTCCAATGTCTGAAGATACCATACAGTCCCAATGACACAAGGAGTCATATGCATGCAAAAACTTCAGTTGCTTCTCCACAGTCTCATGTGGACCTAGCACGAGTCGTCCAATTTCATTCTACTTTTCTGCTAGTATTACATAAAGAGACACTTACTAATACAGAATTGATACCATGTACATTACAGGAGAATTTCATATTTTTTACGTGGATATACAAGTTTGGAGTTATATGATACAGTATCCCTGTCCTGTCGGCAAATGATTGATAAGTTATTATAGCAGTACAACATTGTGTTCAGTTTTTACTGAAGTAATACAACTGTAATTGTAGATGAACCTCTTGTAGAGGACAGGTCATGGTGAAGCAGAGCACCGGTAACCAACAAGCTACTCTGACAGGCTGGGTTCAAACCCAGGTGTCCAATGCACCACAAGACTATGTTAGCCCGCTAAGCTAAAACCTTGGCAATAGCTTGGGGCGCTAATACAAATCTTCAGTGGAGATTATGGCATGCTACAATATGGGTCTGATCTGTTTTGTGAAGTAACTACGTGTACTGTAAAGTGAACAGAAAACTGTGCCAAACATATTCCCTTTACCCCAATCACAATTCGAGAATATTCACACACAAAAAAGTTTGTGTTTTTTTTACAAAGAACACATGTAATTTGCAAAAAGGTATAACGAATCTCCCAATTTCTCTACTGAAATATGTTCTTACACAGAGGCATTACACCAAGAGACAAAACAACCAAAGCAAAATCTTATAATTATACCAGAACAAAACAAATATAAAATACGTACATAACATAAAAATGGAAGATTCAATGACCTTGTTTTCAGACTGTACTGTGTGGCATGTGCAGTGTAGGTATATAAACATAGCAGCCAGGTTTACAGTCTCCGTTGCAGAGAAATCAACAAAGGGTTTTGTCCATAGTAAGACCTTAGATAAGCCAGTTAATATTATAATAGGAATGATGAAGCACTTCTAGTTATACGACACTGCACCTATTTTTTTTTAGACCACTCCTGTCTAGTACATTAAAATGAACAGAATATTTATCCCACCGAAGAATATACACCAAGAATAATATTATCAGACTTATGAAGCAAGGAAGAAAGAATCTGAGCAGCGGAGGCTGGTGGGAGGAGCTATAGGAGGATGGGCTCATTGTAATGGCTGGAATGGAATAAATGGAACGGTATCAAACCAGATGTTTGACTCATTCAATTTATTCCATTTCAGCTATTATAATGAGCCCATCCTCCTATAGCTCCTCCCACTAGCCTCCACTGCATCTGAGTCATGTTTAATTTGGCCAATGACATTACAAAACTGAAGCCCTGGTTTCGACCTAAACTACTTCAGGGCTACGTTCACGAGGCTAGTGTTGAATGTTGTAGGCAAAGGTTGAATGTTGCAGATAGAAATGCCATGAATAGAGCTTACATGATTCCTTCCTTTATGTCAGAGAAACATGTTTGTTCTTCATGTATTTAAACATACGATCTGAACGTTCTACAATATTGTGCCCAGCTGAACATGCCCCAGGCTTTAGGATGGTATTTTTTAGGAATAATGTTCTATTTAGAAACACGACCACATCGGCCAACAACACTTTGATATCACCCTTTTTGGGTTTCAATAACACCTTTGGTTCCAGTTTAAAAACGAGCGACAAATGAACGGCACAAGATCAATTAATACTTGAAGCTCTATATTTGATTTGTAGTTTCTTTTTATTGCACTTGTACAAGAAGTGACCAGTAAGCGCTTTTAGAGAGGTGAGGGGGTCAGAAAGTGCTGTTTTCTCCAGATTGTTGCACTCTTGCATACGGACTATTTCCTGCAACCTGTCACCTGACCTCTCTATGTGACATCACAACTGGACAAGTCAATATGGGTCTTGTAATTCATTGATATTAACTACTTCACTGATTCATTTAATCATAATTATTTGGATTTGTAGCTTTGTGTACTTTAGTTTTTTCCATGTATTAATTGCAGACATCTTTAGTCACTCTGAACAGTAGGTGGATGGCCTGAAGAGTTTAGGGGTCTTCAATATCCAGGAACTCCTTCTTGGGTGGTGCTATCCCCCTGTACCAGGCACAGGACCCATCGCTCCTATTGATACAGGCAAAGTGTTGGGCCTGGGGACCGCTGTGGCTCTTTTCCATCACCCAGTCCGTCCACAGACACTCCTCTGGGGCGCTGATCGTACAGGGGATGGAAGTGCAGCGGATGATCTGTGGATCGGAGCAGAAGGAGAGAAAGACCAAGATCACCGACTGATCATTACCCCAATTCTCTAGCGTTTGCCAATGTGACCAGAGTAATCTTTTTAAGAAAATGTGCTGTGTAAATATTGAACAAAACTGGTGTACTGTAATATTCCTATAATTCCCATCAAACACACCCACACACACCTTGCACTTGCAGCCACTCTCATAGCGTTGAGTCAAACTCTTCTTTTGTGTGGCACTCATGGCCTCCCAAGACTCAATAAAGTCACACAGTGTTACATGCATGGTTCCATCAGTCTCCAGCTTGCCTGCAGACAGAGGAGATAGTGAGTCTATGTCCCATAGAGAAAACATACTGATACAGACAGGAACACTGGAACTCTTCGAGTGGGTAACACTTTATAATAACTTGAATAAGCATTCATAAACTATTTATAACTAGTGTACATAAATACTTCAAATCAATTCATATTTCAATATTTATAAACATTTATAAGAATGATAAAATGGTTCATTCATAAGCATGTATAACATTTGTCATGATTCATTTAGAAATCTGCAGTTCCAACAATAACAAAGCAGACATCCCGCCACGGTTTTGGTAAAAAGCTGAGGAATGGGGCTGAAGAAACGTACCCTCAAATTCATATACAGAGCTATGGATGCAAACACTGACCATGCATGTGATTAAAATGAAAACAAGCTTGTATTTTGGGTTCTGATGGGGTACAACAGTTGAACTAAAGACATTACTAATATACAAGCTATATTCTTCAAGAATCAATGGGTATACATCATTAATTTAAAAACAAACATTTATTTAAAAAAAAGTTATTATAAATGAAAACCTGAAGTTGTACCAAAATGTATTGTTTTAAAGCACTTGTTTTCTCATACAGCATGCAGTCAGTGGGATGGTCAGTAGGATGGTCAGTGGGATGCAGTCAGTGGGATGGTCAGTGGGATGGTCAGTAGGATGGTCAGTAGAATGGTCAGTAGGATGGTCAGTGGGATGCAGTCAGTGGGATGGACAGTGGGATGATCAGTAGGATGGTCAGTAGGATGGTCAGTGGGATGGTCAGTAGGATGGTCAGTAGGATGGTCAGTGGGATGCAGTCAGTGGGATGGTCAGTGGGATGGTCAGTAGGATGGTCAGTGGGATGCAGTCAGTGGGATGGTCAGTGGGATGCAGTCAGTGGGATGCAGTCAGTGGGATGATCAGTAGGATGGTCAGTGGGATGGTCAGTAGGATGGTCAGTAGGATGGTCAGTGGGATGCAGTCAGTGGGATGGTCAGTAGGATGGTCAGTGGGATGCAGTCAGTGGGATGGTCAGTGGGATGATCAGTAGGATGGTCAGTGGGATGGTCAGTAGGATGGTCAGTGGGATGCAGTCAGTAGGATGGTCATAATGCTGTAAGCATTTCTTGGTAGTTGAACCAGTGCTGGCAATAGATCTTGGTAACATAGTGAGAACCGCACCTGTGAAGAGATACTCCTTGTTGCCGTTGGTTTCCAGAGTAACGCCACAAACGGCTGAGGAGGGTGCAGTGAAGATGGCGTCGATATCCCGGTCAGGACCTTTGAACATCTATCCAATCACAAGGAGAGGAAGAGAAGGATCTATCAAACATGTCCATATGCAGGTCTGAACTTCGCTGACTGCAGAAAGCACTTAATAAAAAGTCTGATCATACCTTGATCTGTTTGATGTCGTACTTGATCCTCTTGATGGTGTTGCCATAGACGTCATTACCAGCCTCAACCACTTTCTTTCCAACCACCTTGGCCCTGATCACTAGAAGAGCGGAAGAGAGGGAGACATGTTTTAACTCTACTGAAATAATCTATTTCCGTTTTACTGGTCAGTCAGACACTGATGGTTTAAGGGTGTTATGGGATGGAAGAGAACAACAGTAAAATGCTTTATAGACCCATGTTTTTACCATCCGTTCAGACTGTGCATAAGTTTAGACTGTTTGGGTGTAACATATTGGCTAGGTTTGCTCCAAAACAGATGAAAGTCCGTTTTCCCTCCTGGTCCTAGATTCCTCGCTCTGCTTGTTTGCTTCTCCTTTAATTCAACACACTTGGTTTAACTATGCTGCACTGCCTTTAATTCAACACACCTGGTTTAACTATGCTGCCCTGCCTTTAATTCAACACACCTGGTTTAACTATGCTGCCCTGCCTTTAATTCAACACACCTGGTTTAACTATGTTGCCCTGCCTTTAATTCAACACGCCTGGTTTAACAATGTTGCCCTGACTTTAATTCAACACACCTGGTTTAACTATGCTGCCCTGCCTTTAATTCAACACACCTGGTTTAACTATGTTGCCCTGCCTTTAATTCAACACGCCTGGTTTAACAATGTTGCCCTGACTTTAATTCAACACACCTGGTTTAACTATGCTGCCCTGCCTTTAATTCAACACACCTGGTTTAACTATGCTGCCCTGCCTTTAATTCAACACGCCTGGTTTAACTTTGCTGCCCTGTCTTTAATTCAACACACCTGGTTTAACTATGCTGCCCTGCCTTTAATTCAACACGCCTGGTTTAACTATGTTGCCCTGACTTTAATTCAACACGCCTGGTTTAACTATGCTGCCCTGTCTTTAATTCAACACGCCTGGTTTAACTATGTTGCCCTGACTTTAATTCAACACGCCTGGTTTAACTATGTTGCCCTGCCTTTAATTCAACACGCCTGGTTTAACTATGTTGCACTGCCTTTAATTCAACACGCCTGGTTTAACTATGCTGCCCTGCCTTTAATTCAACACACCTGGTTTAACTATGCTGCCCTGCCTTTAATTCAACACGCCTGGTTTAACTATGTTGCCCTGACTTTAATTCAACACGCCTGGTTTAACTATGCTGCCCTGTCTTTAATTCAACACGCCTGGTTTAACTATGTTGCCCTGCCTTTAATTCAACACGCCTGGTTTAACTATGCTGCCCTGACTTTAATTCAACACGCCTGGTTTAACTTTGCTGCCCTGTCTTTAATTCAACACACCTGGTTTAACTATGCTGCCCTGTCTTTAATTCAACACACCTGGTTTAACTATGCTGCCCTGCCTTTAATTCAACACACCTGGTTTAACTATGTTGCCCTGACTTTAATTCAACACGCCTGGTTTAACTTTGCTGCCCTGTCTTTAATTCAACACACCTGGTTTAACTATGCTGCCCTGCCTTTAATTCAACACGCCTGGTTTAACTATGTTGCCCTGACTTTAATTCAACACGCCTGGTTTAACTTTGCTGCCCTGTCTTTAATTCAACACACCTGGTTTAACTATGCTGCCCTGACTTTAATTCAACACACCTGGTTTAACTATGCTGCCCTGTCTTTAATTCAACACACCTGGTTTAACTATGCTGCCCTGTCTTTAATTCAACACGCCTGGTTTAACTATGCTGCCCTGACTTTAATTCAACACGCCTGGTTTAACTTTGCTGCCCTGTCTTTAATTCAACACACCTGGTTTAACTATGCTGCCCTGTCTTTAATTCAACACGCCTGGTTTAACTATGCTGCCCTGCCTTTAATTCAACACACCTGGTTTAACTATGCTGCCCTGACTTTAATTCAACACACCTGGTTTAACTATGCTGCCCTGCCTTTAATTCAACACGCCTGGTTTAACTATGTTGCCCTGCCTTTAATTCAACACACCTGGTTTAACTATGCTGCCCTGCCTTTAATTCAACACACCTGGTTTAACTATGCTGCACTGCCTTTAATTCAACACGCCTGGTTTAACTATGTTGCCCTGCCTTTAATTCAACACACCTGGTTTAACTATGTTGCACTGCCTTTAATTCAACACACCTGGTTTAACTATGTTGCCCTGCCTTTAATTCAACACACCTGGTTTAACAATGTTGCCCTGTCTGGTCTGCAGATGGTTCAGGTGCCAACCAGGTACTGGTAGGAAGACTGAGGCACATGAGCGTTTCATCAGCTGTAATCTGAGAGAGGAATGTGCCTGGCCTGCTCTGAGGAAGCTAGTCAGCAATCTTTTGGAAAATGTAACCAGAATGCAAGCATGCGCACAGGAAATCAGTCACACACTGGACGTTGTCACACACTGTCGGGCCCAGGCCCCTCTTCCCGAGCCCTCCGCCCATCAGTCTGGGTAGAAGGTGCTGACAGCGACACAAACCAGCCTCTCTTTTCTTCTTTCTCCTCATTTCAGTCTGATTCAGGAGATTTTTACAGGATTTGTTGTTGGACAAGGAAGGAAGAAATAGGCAGAAAGGTTGGAGTGGAAAAACATGGTCCTTGCCAAACAGATGAACTTCCTCTGTAACGATGTTAAGTTCCCTCTATTCCACAACTGTCTGTCATCATTAGGACCAGTACACCACATAGATGTACTTGTTGCTTTATCACTGGAATTACAGTTTGTTTTTGTTTTGCAGACATCCTGATCCAATGAAATTACAGTAGACTGGGTTTTTTCTAATAGCTGTACCAGCTACTTAAAGGGGACACTACACTCCGTTGTCAGAGTTTGCCAGAGGTTTACAGACCTTAAGATGGCTCCACATCCCCTGCAATCGGTTCGGCAGAGTCAACTATGCCTCAACCAAAAAAAAATTGAAAAGATAAGCACCACAAATACGGAAATTATATATTTTCCATTCATTAGGGATTGTGGCATGTAGCTGTATCTACACAATACATAGCCTGGGGTGTGTATTTATGGATCTACACAATACATAGCCTGGGATGTGTATTTATGGATCTACACAATACATAGACTGGGGTGGGTATTTATGGATCTACACATTATATAGCCTGGGAGGTGGACTTTCCTCAACACAATATATAGCCTGGGAGGTGGACTTTCCTCAACACAAGATCCCTTTTGAGATAAAAAATAAATAGATCTGACAAACTTAGACTTTAGAGTGTAATATCCCTTTAATATGAACATCTCTTCTATTGGTTTTTAAAACCACAACTGTACCACTGCCTAGCAACAAACAAAGGGCAGTGTGGAAAACGCTGCTATGAATGAAAGATGAGGTTCACCTCAGTGCAGTCCAGCCCTAGCTGCATTCAGCTGTGAATCAGACTGGAGACTAATGTCAAACAGATGTTTACTTTGAGTTCAGTTGTCCAATTCCCCAAGGTGGCGACCGCAGGTACGGCTAAGAACAGTCTTTTAGGGAATTTATACTTTGTCTAAGAAGTATGAAGCATGTGCCTTAATTGGATTACAATACAGCCTGAGAATAACATTTCCTTTTAAGGTTTTACAGAGTCAAACTGTTGACAGGGAGAACGGAGAGGGAGGGACAAAAGACAACGAGAGAGAGAGAGAGAATACTAGGAGATAGGATGTTGAGAGTGATGGAGGAATGTAGAATATCTCCAGGCAGGGAAACAGAGTTAAGGAGTGGCAGGAATAGCAATCATTCTGCAGTTGTGGATTCATCCTCATCACCATTTAATGTGTTTAGAAAGAGACAGGCCAGCAATACCAATACCATATGCTAGCAGTGACATTCAGAGAGAGAGGAGAGAGACAGGGGGAGAGATAGACAGGGGGAGAGAGAGACATGGGGAGAGAGAGACAGGGGAAGAGAGAGACAGGGGAAGAGAAAGACAGGGAAAGAGAGAGACATGGGGAAGAGAGAGACATGGGGAAGAGAGAGACATGGGGAAGAGAGAGACAGGGGAAGAGAGAGACAGGGGAAGAGAGAGAGAGCGCGCAAGAGAGAAGCCAACAGGATCGACAGAGAGGGAGAAGTCAACTAAGATCAAGTTCATAGTCAGGAAAAAGCACTAAACTCTACCCAGGCTGCATGGTTTGCTGTGTGCATCAGAACAGCTCTGAGAGGGCAGCCCTCGCAGTCATTCAGACTCTAACCACTGGGAACACACTGTTTGAATCAACATGGTTTCCTCGTCCTTTCAATTAAATGACATTGAACCAACTTGGAATAGAGATTGAATTGACGTCTGGGCCCAGTGGGTAAGGTCTACACACAGTCTCGCTATAGTCTACACACAGTCTCACTATAGTCTACACACAGTCTCACTATAGTCTACACACAGTAGTGGAACAAGTACCAAATTGTCATACTTGAGTAAAAGTAAAGATACCTTAAAAGAAAATGACTCAAGTAAAAGTGAAAGTCACCCAGTAAAACACTACTTGAGTAAAAAGTACATTATTTTCTTTAGGAATGTAGTGAAATAAAAGTAAAAGTAGTCAAAAATATAAATAGTAAAGTAAAGTACAGACAACAAAGAAAACTACATAAGTATTACTTTAAAGTATTTTTACTGAAGTACTTTACACAACTGATCTGCACACAGTCTCACTATAGTCTACAAACAGTCTCACAACTGATCTGCACACAGTCTCACTATAGTCTACACACAGTCTCACTATAGTCTACACACAGTCTCACTATAGTCTACAAACAGTCTCACAACTGTCTGCACACAGTCTCACTATAGTCTACAAACAGTCTCACAACTGTCTGCAAACAGTCTCACTATAGTCTACAAACAGTCTCACAACTGTCTGCAAACAGTCTCACTATAGTCTACAAACAGTCTCACTATAGTCTACACACAGTCTCACTATAGTCTACAAACAGTCTCACTATAGTCTACACACAGTCTCACAACTGTCTGCAAACAGTCTCACTATAGTCTACAAACAGTCTCACAACTGTCTGCAAACAGTCTCACTATAGTCTACAAACAGTCTCACAACTGTCTGCACACAGTCTCACTATAGTCTACAAACAGTCTCACTATAGTCTACAAACAGTCTCACTATAGTCTACAAACAGTCTCACTATAGTCTACACACAGTCTCACTATAGTCTACAAACAGTCTCACAACTGTCTGCCCACAGTCTCACTATAGTCTACACACAGTCTCACTATAGTCTACAAACAGTCTCACTATAGTCTACACACAGTCTCACTATAGTCTACACACAGTCTCACTATAGTCTACACACAGTCTCACTATAGTCTACACACAGTCTCACTATAGTCTACAAACAGTCTCACTATAGTCTACACACAGTCTCACTATAGTCTACAAACAGTCTCACTATAGTCTACACACAGTCTCACTATAGTCTACACACAGTCTCACTATAGTCTACAAACAGTCTCACTATAGTCTACACACAGTCTCACTATAGTCTACAAACAGTCTCACTATAGTCTACACACAGTCTCACTATAGTCTACAAACAGTCTCACTATAGTCTACAAACAGTCTCACTATAGTCTACAAACAGTCTCACTATAGTCTACAAACAGTCTCACTATAGTCTACAAACAGTCTCACTATAGTCTACACACAGTCTCACTATAGTCTACAAACAGTCTCACTATAGTCTACAAACAGTCTCACTATAGTCTACAAACAGTCTCACTATAGTCTACACACAGTCTCACTATAGTCTACAAACAGTCTCACAACTGTCTGCCCACAGTCTCACTATAGTCTACACACAGTCTCACTATAGTCTACAAACAGTCTCACTATAGTCTACACACAGTCTCACTATAGTCTACACACAGTCTCACTATAGTCTACACACAGTCTCACTATAGTCTACACACAGTCTCACTATAGTCTACAAACAGTCTCACTATAGTCTACACACAGTCTCACTATAGTCTACAAACAGTCTCACTATAGTCTACACACAGTCTCACTATAGTCTACACACAGTCTCACTATAGTCTACAAACAGTCTCACTATAGTCTACAAACAGTCTCACTATAGTCTACAAACAGTCTCACTATAGTCTACACACAGTCTCACTATAATCTACAAACAGTCTCACTATAGTCTACAAACAGTCTCACTATAGTCTACAAACAGTCTCACTATAGTCTACACACAGTCTCACTATAGTCTACAAACAGTCTCACAACTGTCTGCCCACAGTCTCACTATAGTCTACACACAGTCTCACTATAGTCTACACACAGTCTCACTATAGTCTACACACAGTCTCACTATAGTCTACACACAGTCTCACTATAGTCTACAAACAGTCTCACTATAGTCTACACACAGTCTCACTATAGTCTACAAACAGTCTCACTATAGTCTACACACAGTCTCACTATAGTCTACACACAGTCTCACTATAGTCTACAAACAGTCTCACTATAGTCTACACACAGTCTCACTATAGTCTACAAACAGTCTCACTATAGTCTGCACACAGTCTCACTATAGTCTACAAACAGTCTCACTATAGTCTACAAACAGTCTCACTATAGTCTGCACACAGTCTCACTATAGTCTACAAACAGTCTCACTATAGTCTACACACAGTCTCACTATAGTCTACACACAGTCTCACTATAGTCTACAAACAGTCTCACTATAGTCTACAAACAGTCTCACTATAGTCTACAAACAGTCTCACTATAGTCTACAAACAGTCTCACTATAGTCTACACACAGTCTCACTATAGTCTACAAACAGTCTCAGACGGAAGCACAGAGCACCTTTTCTCTGAGGCACACACACACACACACACACACACACACACACACACACACACACACACACACACACACACACACACACACACACACACACACACACAAACATACACACACACACACACACACACACACACAACACCAAACATGCCCAGGGGACCCCACAGTACTGCACTGGGTGATCCTTGCAGAATGATCGACTCACGCACACACACTCCCTCTTTCCCTCTGTGTTCCACACTCTGCCATTCTGAAACACACAGCTGCTAGTGTTACAGCCCCATGGACAACCAGTGTAGGGAAACCCTCCTGCTCCTCCAGGGGGATTGGTGGTCATCCCCTTGACCGGAGTGTGCAGAAACAATCCTCACTGGCTGAGCAGGAATCCGACACCGGACACTTCTGCTTCCCTCCGATGGTAAAGTAAGTCAGGTGGAATGTTCCAAAGGCACCAAGCAAGGATATATCGACTGACTGGACTGTGGAGTGACACAGTTGTGCTGCGTCACTTGGATTGGTGGACAATGCTGTCGGTCTGAAATGTACTGTGAAACTAGTCTGCTCTTGGAAATGAGAGTTGGGTTCTGTGTACATGGCTAATACAGTACTCTCCTCATGTAATATCATTTTGTCATTTTGTCAATTTGGTATTTCCTTTTGAAAATACACTAACATGATTGGATCGTGACGTGTAATGTCCCTCTCCATTGATCCTGCGCAGATCATGAGTCCTACCATTTACACATTTCAACTCCTAACACCATCCGATTTTCCAATCACCAAACCTATGAAGAATTGACTGAGAAAGTCCAGAAACAAACTAATACATGTAATCTTCCTCAGGTTTAAATCCAAATGGTTTAACCTCTAGCTGCCACATGTATGTCTAATAGTGGGGATAAAAACACACGTCCTGTCTGAATGACCGGATGGTTACCAGCAGCCATCCATCAGATTCATTACACTATAGAGCTGCTGGAACAGTGGGGCTGCTATTGGACGTCTCACAGTGGTTGTATGTGTCCCTTGGGGCCATTTGAGGCTGTGTTTGGTTGACACACTACATCAGTGTAATTGGATGGGAGATGTGATGCATGTTACAGTCTGCTCTCATTGGCCCTGTGCCTTAACAACAGTGTACACTGTGTAGTCAACAAACACCACGCTCTGCCTGGCCCCCAAGGAGAGCCGAAATGAGGTACCACCATGCTGGAAGGGGGGGGGGGGGGGGGGGGGGGGGGGGGGGTACAGGCAGCACAGTATGGATGGACACTGAAAAGGGCACTCAAAAAATAGGACTTAAACAAGGCCTTGATAAAGCCTGTTGACAGATGTTCAAGGAGGGTAGATTTACCAGGAAGTGGCTCATCATAAACCAACTCCTTGTTCACTCTGACTGTCCCCCCTAAACTGAGTTAAAGGGTAACACTTTACAATACTGTTACGGGTTTATAAAGGATCATAATAATAATAATATTAATTGTTGACAGTCAATTAAACATTTTACAAGTCATTAAAAAGTTAGAACTCATTGATTAAAATTGTGAGACATTCATTCAAAAAAAGGAACACAAAGGGAGCACTCAATTATGGCTCTGGAAAAATCTGACATTTGTTTTAAGATTCCAGTTACCCATTCAGTGTTACATTGTAAAACAGCATTTCCAAAACTCTTTCCATTTCAAGTTCATTTGTAATCTATGGGAAGGCTAAACTACTCATCCTAGTAACTTTCCCAGACTACTATGCAACTCCACCGTGCAGAGGTGCAACCTGGGAGAGTCCACTGAATGATGATTATGACTAACATGGAGTGTGTGGTGTGTGTTCATTTCTAACCAGAGTTGCACACCAGTTGATTTGCGCTCGGTCTCAAGATAAAATCATTGTAGGAAATGACAATGTTGCCTGAAAACAGTTGACCACAGATAAAATCATTATAGGAAATGCCAATGTTACCTGAAAACAGTTAACCATAGATAAAATCATTATAGGAAATGCCAATGTTTACTAGAAACAGGATAACCAAAGGCTGTGAAAAGACAAGAATAATTATCTGGCAGGCTGCAACAAGATCAGGAGTGGTTGTGGAACAGAGTGTACTTTCTTTCACAAGCAACAAACAGACTAGTTGGGATACTTGCTTGGTCATCAGCAAACATTTTAGAACAATATGCAGATGGTAAAATGTCCATGCTTGTCATTTAATTGTAGAGGAAGAGAAGGGTTCTGGTTCAGCCAGCGGCCGACAACTCCTGCTCTCTATTCCTGCCCTCTATTCCTGCTCTCTATTCCTGCCCTCTATTCCTGCTCTCTATTCCTGCTCTCTATTCCTGCTCTCTATTCCTGCTCTCTATTCCTGCCCTCTATTCCTGCTCTCTATTCCTGCTCTCTATTCCTGCTCTCTATTCCTGCTCTCTATTCCTGCCCTCTATTCCTGCTCTCTATTCCTGCTCTCTATTCCTGCTCTATATTCCTGCCCTCTATTCCATTCCTGCCCTCTATTCCTGCTCTCTATTCCTGCTCTCTATTCCTGCTCTCTATTCCTGCCCTCTATTCCTGCCCTCTATTCCTGCTCTCTATTCCTGCTCTCTATTCCTGCCCTCTAAAGACTAACAAGACAGGCACTTCAGTGGGATCCACAGGGTTGGACATCGAGGAAGACATTGAGAAGAACCAACGAAGAAGGGATGAAGAGGGTAGGAACTAGGATTCACCTGGAATGAAGTTAAGGAAACTGATCTGAACTGGGTTTGCTGGAGATACACTGTTGAGGCTCTTTGCTCCACTAGGAGCTAAAATGATTAGGTCAAATCAAAAGAAAGACAGTAAATTACCATTTAGCAGATGCTAAATCCTCATTCCATATACAGTATACCATTTAGCAGACTCTTTTATCCAATCGAATCCTCATTCCATATACAGTATACCATTTAGCAGACACTTTTATCCAATCTAATCCTCATTCCATATACAATTTACCATTTAGCAGACACTTTTATCCAATCTAATCCTTATTCCATATGCAGTATACCATTTAGCAGATGCTTTTATCCAAAGCGACTCAGTCATGTACCCATACATGTATTACGTATGGGTTGATCTGATAATCAAACCCACTATCCTGATGTTGCAATCGCCATGCTTTACCAACTGAGCTTGCTCCCTCCGCAGCAATGCCAAATTCATCAATCCACTCAAACCAAACAATTAGCTCTCACGTCAAGTGTTCCCCATTGTGTCCCTCAATCATTTTGGAGAATCTACTAGGAATGAAATCTAATGGTTGTCCATAAACTCATAAGGAACTGTCCTCAGGGAATTGTGTGTTGCATGTCATCACACCTCTTCACTAACTGAAATATAAACCCATAAATCTGGTTAATGGTACATTTCTCTGAAACGTCACGTATAGCTGCTCATGTTGTAGTGCTGCCAAAGACCCTCAACCGTCCTGCCTTATCATACTGCACAGGACAGACTGCGTCAGACCTCAACCGTCCTGTCTTACCATATTGCACAGGACAGACTGTATCAGTCCTCATCCATCCTGTCTTACCATACTGCACAGGACAGACTGTATCAGTCCTCATCCGTCCTGTCTTACCATACTGCACAGGACAGACTGTGTCAGTCCTCATCCGTCCTGTCTTACCATACTACACAGGACAGACTGTATCAGTTCTCATCCATCCTGTCTTAACATACTACACAGGACAGACTGCATCAGTCCTCATCCGTCCTGTCTTACCATACTACACAGGACAGACTGCATCAGTCCTCATCCGTCCTGTCTTACCATACTACACAGGGCAGACTGTATCAGTCCTAAACCGTCCTGTCTTACCATACTACACAGGACAGACTGTATCAGTCCTCATCCGTCCTGTCTTACCATACTACACAGGACAGACTGCATCAGACCTCAACAGTCCTGTCTTACCATGCTGCACAGGACAGACTGCATCAGTTCTCATCCGTCCTGTCTTACCATACTACACAGGACAGACTGCATCAGTCCTCTTCCGTTCTGTCTTACCATACTACACAGGACAGACCGCATCAGTCCTCAACCGTCCTGTCTTACCATACTACACAGGACAGACTGTATCAGTCCTAAACCGTCCTGTCTTACCATACTACACAGGACAGACTGTATCAGTCCTCATCCGTCCTGTCTTACCATACTACACAGGACAGACAGGACAGTTGAGGACTGATACAGTCTTACCATACTGCACAGGACAGACTGCATCAGTCCTCATCCGTCCTGTCTTACCATACTACACAGGACAGACTGCATCAGTCCTCATCTGTCCTGTCTTACCATACTACACAGGACAGACTGTATCAGTCCTCATCCGTCCTGTCTTACCATACTACACAGGACAGACTGTATCAGTCCTCATCTGTCCTGTCTTACCATACTACACAGGACAGACTGTATCAGTCCTCATCCGTCCTGTCTTACCATACTACACAGGACAGACCGCATCAGTCCTCAACCGTCCTGTCTTACCATACTACACAGGACAGACTGTATCAGTCCTCATCCGTCCTGTCTTACCATACTACACAGGACAGACTGTATCAGTCCTAAACCGTCCTGTCTTACCATACTACACAGGACAGACTGTATCAGTCCTCATCCGTCCTGTCTTACCATACTACACAGGACAGACAGGACAGTTGAGGACTGATACAGTCTTACCATACTGCACAGGACAGACTGCATCAGTCCTCATCCGTCCTGTCTTACCATACTACACAGGACAGACTGCATCAGTCCTCATCTGTCCTGTCTTACCATACTACACAGGACAGACTGTATCAGTCCTCATCCGTCCTGTCTTACCATACTACACAGGACAGACTGTATCAGTCCTCATCTGTCCTGTCTTACCATACTACACAGGACAGACTGTATCAGTCCTCATCCGTCCTGTCTTACCATACTACACAGGACAGACTGTATCAGTGCTTGAAGTAGAATGAAAAGGTGCCGGTCCGCTTTAATTTCACAATGCCGGTATTCATGTTTTACAGCGACTAACCTAGAGGTGTCGATACTCAGGCAGTTCAATTCTGGTAAAGTGCTGGTAAGCCTGATGAACACTGGCCCAATTCAAGCACTCGTCTGCATTAGCTATCCGCTCAAGACTTCAAAAGCATGGAAATATCATCTCACTTAGTAGAATGAACAACCGTTAGCCAACCTATCCACGTGATAAACAAACAATCCAGCCAAACCCTGAGTACATAAGGAGCTGTTGTGATGTCAAAGCTGGCGCAGATTTTTGCTTTGGACAGAAAAGGATGTGGTTTTAATGGTATCGTCTGTTGACACAGCTTGCAGCAGGGCCTGTCTTCAGAGCAGAAACCAGGCAGCCTACTTTTTTCAGATCCCAAAAGGTTTGCATTCCTTTTCCCAAAATGTCTCCATAGGTACACACCCCTCCAACTAGAAGCAATACGAGGCAGTGGACTGCTTGGTCAAATGCATGACTGACATAACATCTGATCGTCGAGCGGCATCGAAGGGCTCCGTAACCAGTCAGTCCCGACGGGAGGATTTCAATTAATGTGGATGGAAATGGATTTGTTTCTGCTCAATCCCTTCTCATGATTGAATAAACTGTCTGGAGATGCCAATTAGAAGAAGACTTCCAGTATATTCAGTACATGGTGTTGTTATCGCAGTAGTCCACAAGGAGTGAACAGGATATCAAGGTCATACGCTTCAGTACATGGTGTTGTTATCGCAGTTGTCCACAAGGAGCGAACAGGATATCAAGGTCATACGCTTCAGTACATGGTGTTGTTATCGCAGTTGTCCACAAGGAGCGAACAGGATATCAAGGTCATACGCTTCAGTACATGGTGTTGTTATCGCAGTTGTCCACAAGGAGCGAACAGGATATCAAGGTCATACGCTTCAGTACATGGTGTTGTTATCGCAGTAGTCCACAAGGAGCGAACAGGATATCAAGGTCATACGCTTCAGTACATGGTGTTGTTATCGCAGTTGTCCACAAGGAGCGAACAGGATATCAAGGTCATACGCTTCAGTACATGGTGTTGTTATCGCAGTAGTCCACAAGGAGCGAACAGGATATCAAGGTCATACGCTTCAGTACATGTCAGACAGACAATGAAATACCCCTGGAATTGACTGTCCACCTCTGCCTAAAGACAACAAAAGGTACTAAGTGGCCTTGGTGGTCTAGCTACAGAACATACACCTACCAGTGTCAGCATGGGTTCTAATGTCACCTGCTGCCTGTGACATTAGTGATGGGCCGGGTCGATACAGTTACATACCGGGATACTATTTTTTTATGATATATCGTATCGTTTTGACTATATCGCAATATTATTTTTGCGCTAGTTGGCTGTACTTGCACCAAAACACCAGTGTTTTCAGCACTTTTATTTCCATGACTGATCAAACCTCGTTTTCTCACAATATTCTTTGTAATTTTCCCGATGCCATTAGCGGGCTAAGCTATGTTGAAGGGGTATTTTTGTCCCTCTGCAGAGGACAAATGGTGAGCAATATTTTTGGAGCATCAAAACACAATAAAATCACAGTATCGAATTGCAATACATACAGAATTGTGAAAATCGCAAAACATATGGTATCGGCACCTAAGTATGGTGATAATATTGTATCACGACGTCCCTGGCAATTGCCAGCCCTGTGCGACACACTCGCTTCCCATCTTTCCTACTCCCCCTACTGTCCTCTCTCCAGTAGAAGACAAATACTGAAGCTCCTTTAAAGAAAGTGACCGAAGGCGCCGTCCACCCCACCACACCAACCTACAATGGACCACATGGAAACTAGGTTGACAGAGTGTCATTCATGCCAGTCACCTCTACTGAGAGGGCAGGAGGTCCCAAATTGAACCTCTTGCGTTAAAAAATGCGATGTATCCTGAAGACAGGGACCAGCACCAAACTAGTACACCAGGCCAAATGAGGTCAACTCTGAAGCAGGCCAAGGATTTACTTCATCAGAATGGTTTGTGTAAAAAAATACCCCTTCATCATAGCTTAGCCCGTTAATGGCATCTTACATCTTAAATTACAAAGAATATTGTCTGGTTTTCACTGGTGAACATCGACCAAGGAATTTCCAGAGATTAAAAGTCCTTCCAGAGGTTATGGGTTTACACAGCTGGATTTTAAAAGGCAGTGTGTGCCAGAGACTTTCTCAACAGGTTCAGATGCTTGGTCGTGCTCTTCATTGGCCCTCGATTTCCTCATTTCCATCAGACGGGATGACAAGGCCATTGCAATGTCACCACGTTGCCAACTTCAAGGCATCGTTGTGCAATAGCAAAGCAAACAGTGTCCAGTGTTCACATACTAGAAACCGTTGACAGTAAAATAACCCATTCTGACCATGGTTTGTGCATTTCACAGCATAGTTGGGGTCAATTCATTTTCAATCCAGTCAATTCAGAAAGTAAACTAAAAGCACTAATCCTCCTCAAATTGGAATTTCAGTTTACTTTCTGATTTGACTGAATGGAAATAGGATTGACTCCAACCGTGAATCACAGCCTTTTAGAGTCAATGAAATGAAAGTGCAATGAAAAGACCATTGTACTTTTGACCTTAAACCTAAACCTTATTCTGCTGCACTAATCTCATAAACAGGATTGTGTTTCTACATCAAACGAGCAAAAGGACAACATAGGAATAAAGTGGAATCATATTACACAGGTTCTACGCCCCTCGCATGTTTTTAAATGTTTTTTATTTAACCTTCATTTAACTAGGCAAGTCATTTAAGAACCAATTCTTATTTACAACGACGGCCTACCCTGGCTAAACCCAGACAACGCTGGGCCAAATGTCCCAATCACGACTGGATGTGATACAGCCTGGATTTGAACCAGAGACTGTAATGATGCCTCTTGCACTGAGATGCAGTGCCTTAGACCGCTAGACTCGGGAGCCCAGGGGCTACAGTCCATTACAGATTACAAAGGAAGATCCAGGAGTGATCTGCCCAACTATGCCTCTCTACCAGACTAACTCAACGCATTTAACACACGCTTCGACAATAACCACACCATGCGTGAGGCCCCAGAGGACTGGGGGATCTCGCTCTCCGAGGTCGAGATGACAGCTTTGCACACTCTTGACATAATAATAGAAAATAGTACAAACAAAGAAAAAGCCTTGAATGAGTAGATGTGTCCAAACTTTTTGATTGGTACTGTATGTGAGAATGCTGTTCATTGACTACCACCATTCCCGTCACCAAGCTTAGGACCCTGGGACTGAACACCTCCCTCTGCAACTGGATCCTGGACTTCCTGATGGTTCGAACCCAGGTAATGAGGGTAGGCAACATTACCTCCGTTACCCTGACCCTCAACACAGGGACCCCACAGGGGTGTGTGCTTAGTCCTCTCTTGTACTCTCTGTTCACCCACGACTGCGTGGCCGTGCCCGACTCCAACACCATCATCAAGTTTGATGACAAGCCGACAGTGGTAGGCCTGACCACCAGCGACGATGAGACAGCCTACAAGGAGAAGGTTAGTGACCTTGGCGGTGTGGTGCCAGGACAACAGCCTTTTCCTCAATGTCGGTAAGACCAAGGAGCTGATTGTGGACTACTGGAAACAGGGGGCCGAGCACGCCCCCATCCACATCAACAGGGCTGCAGTGGAGCGGGTCAAGAACTTCAAGTTCCTCGATGTCCAAATCACTAAGAACTTAAAATGGTCCACACACGCGCACAGTCATGAAGAAGGAGTGACAGGGCCTCTTCCCCCTCAGGAGGTTGAAAAAGTTTGGTATGGGCCCTCAAATCCTCCAAAAAGTATCCAGCGGCACCAGCGAGAGCATCTTGACTGGCTGCATCACTGCTTGGTATGGCACTCTACAAACTCACTCACACCGACACTCCAACACACACATATATATTCATACTGACCACTACGCCTTCTGTCTCTCTCTCTCTCTCTCTCTCTCTCTC
Source organism: Oncorhynchus clarkii lewisi (assembly GCF_045791955.1). Classification (NCBI taxonomy): domain Eukaryota; kingdom Metazoa; phylum Chordata; class Actinopteri; order Salmoniformes; family Salmonidae; genus Oncorhynchus; species Oncorhynchus clarkii. The sequence goes on from NW_027260902.1 coordinate 191,739, forward strand.
TCTCTCTCTCTCTCTCTCTCTCTCTCTCTCTCTCTCTCTCTCTCTCTCTCTCTCTCTCTCTCTCTCTCTCTCTCTCTCTCTCTCTCTCTCTCTCTCTCTCTCTCTCTCTCTCTCTCTCTCTCTCTCTCTCTCTCTCTCTCTCTCTCTCTCTCTCTCTCTCTCTCTCTCTCTTTATGCTGCTACTACTCTGTTTATCATACATCCTGATGCCTAGTCACCTGACCCCTATACATATCTACCTCTATCCCTCCAGTATCCCTGCACTTTCTCATGTTCATCTTATTTCAGTGTGTTTCTGTTCTACCCTGTTATTTTTAGTACTACCTTGATACTGAATACTGCATTGTTGGGTTTAGAGCTCGCAAGAAAGGCATTTCACTGTCCTTGTGCACATGCTATTAAAACGTGAAACTCTACGAGCTCTGGTGCCATTGCAACCTATAGCAGAGAAACGGTGGAATAAGTAGAATAAGTAAACTGCTGTATATATACACCACAGGCTGAGCCAGCTCACAACCATGAAGAAAGTCCCTAAAAAAACAGTATATAAACATCAAGACAAGCCGGTCACTGTTTAGAGATTCTCGTTAGCATAAGTTAGTTATGTAAAGACAAGTAACCCAAACAAGCAGTGGTCTGTACCTGATCAAATCAGAAGAGAAAGAGGCCCAGAAACAGATCCTCGTCAGGGGAAACCAAAGGTTTGGCCTAATATGACTAAATCAAATACAATTTGATCAAATACTATTTTATTGGTCACAGACACATGTTTAGCAGATGTTATTGCGGGTGTACTGAAATGCTTGTGTTCCCAGCTCCAACAGTATAGTAGTAACTAACAATTCACAACAATATACACATATCTAAAGGTAAAAGGAATATTAGGATGAGCAATGTGTGAGTGGAATTGATTAAAATACAGTAGAAGTAGTGGGATTCCCTGGTTCTTTAAAGAACATATACAGTCATTAGCCTTCAGGCCGGACGTGGTGCTGTAGTACATTCTTAGAAAAAGAAAAGTGCTATCTAGAACCTAAAAGGGTTCTTCGGCTGTCCCCATAGGAGAACCCTTTGAAGAACCCCTTTTGGTTCCAGGTAGAACCTTTTTGGGTTCCAAATAGAACCCTTCCCACAGAGAGTTTTACATGGAACCCAAAAGGGTTCAACCTGGAACCAAAAAGAGTTCCCCTATGTGGACAACCGAAGAAACCTTTTGGAATCCTTTTCTCATGAACGTGAGCGACCCTGCCTGGACCTCACACCAAAGCCCATGTTTCCCAGATTCCATTTGCCACACAGGCTAGCAGTAGTAACTATACAGTAGTAATAGTGGCTGCAGTGGAAGGCATCTATCATCTGTAGTTGTTGTTCTGGTGGTTTAGGCTGGACCAGGGTAGAACCCGTCCAGGGTTCTAGAGTTCTTAATTCCACTCTTTTACCTTTAGATATGTGTGTATTGTTGTGAATTGTTAGATATTACTGCACGGTTGGAGCTGGAAACACAAGCATTTCGCTACACCCGCAATAACATCTGCAAAACATGTGTATGCTACCAATAAAAGGTGATTTGATTTGATAGAGTAGAAGGTCCCAGAATAACAGTTCTCAGTCACAACACAGTGGATTGTGCTACTCGACTCCTAACATCTTGCCTGTTCATGGTACACTTTGATGACCAATGCAAGGATCTGGCCAGAGAACCATCCATAGTAGAGCTCACAACAAACAGTATTTACCCACAATGCAGTACACAAGCTTTGTTTATTCGTATCTGCCTGTATGGATGTTAACATCACAACAGCAATGACAGCACCTTTGAAAGAACAGATGACTTTAAATGGATACATTTCAATCATATTTTGACCTTGTTAAATCCACTATGAGCCAGGCATAGGTCAGTCACATTCCACAGAATTAACAACTATCCTGTGTTTATTTCACAAGGACAGACGCTGGAATATTCTTAGCTGGTTGTGTTTGAGAATATCTCCCTTCATGTGACCCCAAGGTGATTTAAATGATCTGGAGAAGAACATGGGTCTGAGTGTCTGGTACAGTAGCTGTTACTATAAGACTACTCTATAGAGGGCACAGTGTCTGGTACAGTAGCTGCTGCTATAAGACTACTCTATAGAGGGCACAGTGTCTGGTACAGTAGCTGCTGATATAAGACTACTCTATAGAGGGCACAGTGTCTGGTACAGTAGCTGCTGCTATAAGACTACTCTATAGAGGGCACAGTGTCTGGTACAGTAGCTGCTGATATAAGACTACTCTATAGAGGGCACAGTGTCTGGTACAGTAGCTGCTGATATAAGACTACTCTATAGAGGGCACAGTGTCTGGTACAGTAGCTGCTGCTATAAGACTACTCTATAGAGGACACAGTGTCTGGTACAGTAGCTGCTGATATAAGACTACTCTGTAGAGGGCACAGTGTCTGGTATAGTAGCTGCTGCTATAAGACTACTCTATAGAGGGCACAGTGTCTGGTACAGTAGCTGCTGCTATAAGACTACTCTGTAGAGGGCACAGTGTCTGGTACAGTAGCTGCTGCTATAAGACTACTCTATAGAGGGTACAGTAGCTGCTGCTATAAGACTACTCTATAGAGGGTACAGTAGCTGCTGATATAAGACTACTCTATAGAGGGTACAGTAGCTGCTGATATAAGACTACTCTATAGAGGGCACAGTGTCTGGTACAGTAGCTGCTGCTATAAGACTACTCTGTAGAGGGCACAGTGTCTGGTACAGTAGCTGCTGCTATAAGACTACTCTATAGAGGGTACAGTAGCTGCTGATATAAGACTACTCTATAGAGGGTACAGTAGCTGCTGATATAAGACTACTCTATAGAGGGCACAGTGTCTGGTACAGTAGCTGCTGATATAAGACTACTCTATAGAGGGCACAGTGTCTGGTACAGTAGCTGCTGCTATAAGACTACTCTATAGAGGACACAGTGTCTGGTACAGTAGCTGCTGATATAAGACTACTCTGTAGAGGGCACAGTGTCTGGTATAGTAGCTGCTGCTATAAGACTACTCTATAGAGGGCACAGTGTCTGGTACAGTAGCTGCTGCTATAAGACTACTCTGTAGAGGGCCCAGTGTCTGGTACAGTAGCTGCTGCTATAAGACTACTCTATAGAGGGTACAGTAGCTGCTGCTATAAGACTACTCTATAGAGGGTACAGTAGCTGCTGATATAAGACTACTCTATAGAGGGTACAGTAGCTGCTGATATAAGACTACTCTATAGAGGGCACAGTGTCTGGTACAGTAGCTGCTGCTATAAGACTACTCTGTAGAGGGCACAGTGTCTGGTACAGTAGCTGCTGCTATAAGACTACTCTATAGAGGGTACAGTAGCTGCTGATATAAGACTACTCTATAGAGGGTACAGTAGCTGCTGATATAAGACTCCTCTATAGAGGGTACAGTAGCTGCTGATATAAGACTACTCTATAGAGGGCACAGTGTCTGGTACAGTAGCTGCTGATATAAGACTACTCTATAGAGGGTACAGTAGCTGCTGATATAAGACTACTCTATAGAGGGTACAGTAGCTGCTGATATAAGACTCCTCTATAGAGGGTACAGTAGCTGCTGATATAAGACTACTCTATAGAAGGCACAGTGTCTGGTACAGTAGCTGCTGATATAAGACTACTCTATAGAGGGTACAGTAGCTGCTGATATAAGACTACTCTATAGAGGGTACAGTAGCTGCTGATATAAGACTACTCTAGAGCATCAGTGGGACAGGAAGAAGAAAAAGGAGAGAGAGGGGGGGGGGGTTGATGGGTTCTCTCTGTAAAATGTAAAGTATGTGAAGTATTGGATAATTTCATGTTGATTTGAACATTTGTTTTGAAGCAACGTGCTGTGTGTGTACGTGTGTGTGGTGTGAGAGAGAGGTCCACCCATCACCAGTCCCTCTTGTATTCTCAGTATGTTGCAAATAAAGCAGGCCATCCATCTTAAATAGTGAAACAAATGAACTGTCAAAGATAATTGATATAACCTACCACTATTATTTGATTTTCATAATAGTCTACACCAAGAAGTCTACACTACAACTGAGTGCCTTGGGCTCAATGTAGGAAAATGTGAATTTTACATTTTTGGTGTATATCATTTAGCTTTTGGACAAATAACAATGAATCTGAAGGCATACTGTAGGCCTATAGCAACATAGAACACTTGGTGTAGAAAACCTACAGGAGGGCAGCTATCCAGGAACAGGGTTTGAGAACCCTGGCTGTAGCCCGTTTTACTGTTGCCTACTTAATTATGCAAATAATTGTGTGAGAATACGTAAATATAGGCCTAATGATCATGGCATGAAAATTATACAAAGTTACAGCGACCACAGACAATTCTGTATGATGCGCAAAAATGTGTAGTAGCCTATCTTGATACAGTGTAGTAGCATATCTATCAACATGTGAAGAGAAACAAATGTTGCCAAAATTGCTTACCGACGTCTGCATTGCAAAAAGCCTGTTGAGGATGCGCAGGGGAGCAACTGCAAGCTTCTGCGATGTCTTCCACCCGCCAGAGGAACAGAACGACCAGAGTAATGAAACAACTGCTTATGGACCAAGTCATTTTGGAAACGAATTATTCTACTGTCGACTGTATGGAAAAATATATCAATCTATCGCGTGGAGGGAAAATGTTTACCCCACGACAGCTAAAGAACAGAAACACAAATATATATTCAGTCCCAAGCTTTTCAGCTCGTGAAGTCGATTGTTTCGCCAAATATCACAAAAGGATCGCACTAATGAAAGTGTGACATGTAAACTACACTAGAACATTGCCCTTTCCCTTCTAGACTGTTCCAGACTGACAGACACCTAGAGATCTGTTTTCCTTGCCTTTTATGGTGGGCTGTGAGCTCCTCCCCCAGTCAGGACCAAACCAGTGGCAGGCAGGCTGAGCATTCTATAAAACAGCAGATTAATGTTGAATGAGCTCTAGTAACAATGAGGTTGCTTTTCATCAACAGGCTAGGCTTACATAATGTGTCTAAGAGTCTAGCCGACATTATGTATATCTTTATATGTAGGCTATGAAGTCTCAGTTTCCATACCTTATGTATCCTCATGGCATTATCTAAATATGTGACTTTAGTAAAGGTTGGATTTAGGCCTAGGCTACTCCTAAATAACAAGTCACTAATTCCAAATATGTACTATCTGATGTCTACAACCTTTTAAAATAGCGCCTGCTCTTGTCATGTGATTTTCTATAAGCATTTATCCACAACCGATGGCCAACTTTGCTGTACTTTTTCCCAAGTTCAAATATCTCTCAGTGTGCTTCCACAGCCCTGTGTTGTTACTGCATAGTGAGTAACAACTCAGCCCTGTATAGTGAGTGTAATGTGGACATTGTGTGTCTGGGAGCAATTTCAGTAGCTAATAGGAAACCCAAGACATCACAGCACACAAGGAAATACCAGTAAACAGAGAGAAAGAGAGAGATAGAGAGATATTTATCTTGATTTATTTTCCCTTTTGTACTATTTGTACTATTTGCAGATCATTATAAAACTGTACATAGCCATAATATGACATTTGAAATGTGTCTATTCCTTTGAAACTTGTGAGTGTCATGTTTACTGTTAATGTTTGATTGATTATTTCACATTTGTTTATTATCTATGGCACTTGCTTTGACAATGTAAACATATGTTTCCCATGCCCATAAAGCCCTTTGAATTTAATTTAATTAAGAAATAAAGATAGAGAGAGAGAGAGAGAGAGACAGAGAGAGAGAGAGAGAGACAGAGAGAGAGAGAGAGAGACAGAGAGAGAGAGAGAGAGAGAGAGACAGAGAGAGACAGAGAGAGAGAGAGAGAGACAGAGAGAGAGAGAGAGAGACAGAGAGAGAGAGAGAGAGAGAGAGAGAGAGAGAGAATAGAGGCGTAGGGGGAGGAGGGATGACATCATCCCATTAAACGTAATAGATTCAATCTGGTGGCAATTCCCCTAACGTAAGCTACCCAAACCCCTGCTTCTTTCCCTGCTCCCTGGCTTCCTGCTGAATGAAACATAATGCTATAGTCAGATATATTCAGGCATTTAGCATCCCCCTACTCCCATGCACAACAATGGAAAAACTTATTCACCACTGGCTGCTTGTAACACCAGCTCAGGAAGTTGAGGGGACTTGGAGAATTGGGGTTTGTGGCCTCCAGACCCTGTTTTGTGCTGTTTCTGGCCTGGGAGTGGTGTGTGTGTGTGTGTGTGTGTGTGTGTGTGTGTGTGTGTGTGTGTGTGTGGATAACATGGAGATAATGGTGTGTTGTAATAGGGGAAAGGAGGAATAAGGAAGAGAGGAGAGTTGTGGTTGGAGCGTGAGTCACTCACATCTCACTCTCCATCTCTCTCTCTCTCTCTCTCTCTCTGACATCATCTTTGGCGCCCATCCGCTGTTCCTCTGGGTTCCATATTTCCACTCTTTTGCGCATTGAACATTTTTGCTTGGTTGCTTTTCCACAGCTCTGTGCTGCCTGCCGGCTACCCCATGCCCATATAAAAAAGAGAAAGAGAGAGAGGACAGCTCCCAGCCTCCTAAATGAACTGTCTTCCAGTCAGTTGCCACTACACACTTGCTTCACAGCCGAGTCCAAATATATGTTTGTACTGCCTTGCCATTGCCAACTCCTACAGTACACACAGATCTGGGATCAAGGCTAAAGGCCTCACCCATGAGATCGAGAATATATGTGGTACTTCAGTAGTTCACTATGAAGCAATAGTTAACATAGAGTTTCAGCTTTAGCCACAAATAAATAATCTCTGGTCATGGTCATTAGGACAGGAAAACTATATCAGTGGAAAGATTTCCCACACTGCTCATCCCATACTTCCACCATTGTGATTCATAGTTCATACACCCTGTTGTTGATTTGTTTACATCTCAGGCATAGTGATGCACTTCACTGAAGTAGAGTCTAATGTTTGGCCATGGAAGGTGGCTTCTCATCATCAAGACTAACTGGATGCATCTTTTGGATGGATTGGTGTTAAGAGTTCTAGAAAGTAGGCATGGGCAGTAGAGGGAACTACTGTATGGGCACTACTGGGTGTGGGACGAGAAGGAGGAAGAGGAGGAAGAGGAGGAGGAAAAGGAGAAGGAGGAGAGGGAGGAGGAGGAGGAAAAGAAGGAGAAGGAGGTGGAAAGAAGGAGGAGGAGGAGGAGAAGGAGGAAAAGAAGGAGAAGGTGGTGGAAAGAAGGAGGAGGAGGAGGAGAAGGAGGAGGAGGAAAAGAAGGAGAAGGAGAATGAGGTGGAAAGAAGGAGGAGGAGGAGGAGGAAAAGGAGGAGGAGGAGGAGGAGAAGGAGGAAAATAAGGAGAAGGAGGAGGAAAATCTTGGAAAGTTTGGAAGTCACCTTTCAGTGGGAATGGAAGCTTTTCCCTTCTGTTCTAATCTATTGGAAATTGTCTGCTCTCCTTGATTGCTTTTCACAGAAATGTTTTGTAACCAAAAACGTCAGTCCCCACCTACTAAGAACTGAATCATATCACATTTCATTAAGATCTTTGTTTCAAAAGGACATTTCTCATTAGACAACACAGCTCCACCCTGTTCACTTCCCATCAAGCACTGGGATGTCATAACCAGCTTTCTCTTAATGCGTTACATCTGCCTATTGACGTCTTTATCCTCCTGTTATGGTAAGGGTGGGTTAGACGTTCAAATGACCATTTCCTCTTTTACTGGTTACAAGCTGCTTGGTAGCTGGGTGTAGGCCTTTAATTTCACAATCAAAGAATGAGGATTGGGACAGCTTTCCCTGGAGGTGGACAGTGAACCTGACCTTTAGGCATTGATGACCTTGCACCAAGAAGATGCAGCTGAGTCAGAACGTGCCAAGGATGTTGGGGGGTTGGGGTTGGAGCCCATTTTGCCATGTGAATTGTCTTAAGTCGGCGCAGCCTGCTCCGGGACGTCTCCCTGCTGGCTTGGGAAAAACCTTGGCTCTCTCCACCGTTCCCTCTGAGTACCAGGACTTACGGGAGGTTTTCAACTCTGCCTCGGGGGCGACTTTATTCCCTGTCGGGTCCGGAGACAAAAGTGATGGAAGGGTGTATTGAGGACTCTCACTGCAGGGATTATGCGTCCATCTTTCTCCCCCGCTGGCGCAGGGTTCTTCTTCTGCGTCTGTGTATCGACTACTGGGGCCTCAATGACATTACGGTTAAAAAACGTTACCCGCTGCCACTCATCTCCTCAGCTTTTGAGCCTCTCATCTTCTCCAAGTTGGACCTTCGGAACACCTACCATCTGGTTTGGATACAGGAAGGAGACACGGCTAGCGGGCACTATGTGTACCTGGTGATGCCGTTTGGTTAGACCAACGCTCCCGTTCCAGGCTGTGGTCAATGATGTGCTCCGAGACATGTTGAACCGATTTGTGTTTGTCTACCTCAATCAATCAATCAAATTTATTTTATATAGCCCTTCGTACATCAGCTGATATCTCAAAGTGCTGTACAGAAACCCAGCCTAAAACCCCAAACAGCAAGCAATGCAGGTGAAGAAGCACGGTGGCTAGGAAAAACTCCCTAGAAAGGCCAAAACCTAGGAAGAAACCTAGAGAGGAACCAGGCTATGTGGGGTGGCCAGTCCTCTTCTGGCTGTGCCGGGTGGAGATTATAACAAAACATGGTCAAGATGTTCAAATGTTCATAAATGACCAGCATGGTCGAATAATAATAAGGCAGAATAGTTGAAACTGGAGCAGCAGCACAGTCAGGTGGACTGGGGACAGCAAGGAGTCATCATGTCAGGTATTCCTGGGGCATGGTCCTAGGGCTCAGGTCCTCCGAGAGAGAGAAAGAAAGAGAGAATTAGAGAGAGCATATGTGGGATGGCCAGTCCTCTTCTGGCTGTGCCGGGTGGAGATTATAACAGAACATGGCCAAGATGTTCAAATGTTCATAAATGATCAGCATGGTCGCATTGAGCATTGAGCATACCTCAACAACATCCTAATTTATCCAGGCGTCTCCTGGAGAACCAGCTTTTCGAGAAAGGTGGAGAAATTAGTTCCATCGCTCCACCTTCTCCTTCCTAGGATATGTCATCGCTGCAGGGAATATTCAGATGGACCCTGACAAGGTGAGAGCAGTGGTGAATTGGCCTCATCCCACATCCAGAGTACAGCTGGAATGTTTCCTGGGGTATGACATTTTAATCCGTTGTTTCGTCCGGGGTTATAGAACCCTTGCTTCCCCCTCTGTTCCCTCACCTCTCCCAAGGTTCCGTTCATATGGTCTCCACCAGCTGACCGGGTGTTCTCAGACCTCAAGCAGCAATTCATTACAGCCCCTATCTTAATCCATCTGGACCCATCCCGTCAGTTGGTGGTGGAAGTGGACGTAGCAGACGTCAGAGTGGGGGCTGTCCTGTCCCTGTGTTCTGCCCAGGACCAGAAGCTGCATCCCTGCACCTTCCTTTCCCATTACCTTAACCCCTGCTGAGAGGAACTATGATGTGATATATCGCAAATTACTCGCTGTCAAGATGGCATTGGAGGAGTGGAGGCACTGGTTAGAAGGGGCGGAACAGCCATTCTTGGTGTGGATGGACCATGAGAACCTGGAATATCTCTGCAATGCCAAGAGTCTCAACTCCACGCAGGAGAGATGGGCCCTGTTATTCACTCGTTTTCATTTCACTATCTCCTACCGCCTGGGGTCCAAGAATGTGAAGCCTGACGCACTCTCACATCGGTACAGCCCCGCCACTACACCATCGGACCCTGAAACCATCCTCCCTACTTTCTGTCTAGCGGCTGCTATCACCTGGGGAATCAAGAGTCTGGTCCGCAAGGCACAGTGTTCCTAGCTGGACCCGGGGAAGCCCGGCTAACCAGATGTTTGTCCCGGCCTCTGCCCGTGCTCCTGTTGTGGAATGGGCACATTCCCTCGAGACTCACCTGTCATCCTGGCTCCCGTCGTCTCTTGACTTTCGCCCGACAAAGTTTTTGGTGGCCCACCATGGTTCCTGACGTCTCTGCGTTTGTTGCCGCCTGTACTGTGTGTGGGCAGAGCAAGACTCTGTGGCAAGCTCCGGCTGGCCTCCTTCAACCACTCCCTGTCCCTCACTGCCCCTGGTCCCATACATCCTTGGACTTCATCACGGGCCTCCCTCTGTCAGATGTCAACACATCTATCCGTACGGTGGTGGACAGGCTTTCCAAAGCCGCCCATTTTATTCTCCTTCCTATGTTTCCCTCAGCTAAGGAGACCGCCCAGCTCACGGTGTAGCACATCTTCCAGATTCATGGACTGCCGGTCGACATGGTCTCCAATCGCGGTCCTCAGTTCTCGTCCCGGTTCTGGAAGGAATTCTGCAACCTCATTGAGTCAACAGCCAGCCTTCATCCCCAGTCTAACGGCCAGTCGGTGCGAGCCAATCAGGACCTGGAGACGACTCTTCAGTTCCTCATCTCCACCAATCCCACCACCTGGAGCCAGCAACTCGGATGTTCGTCCCAGATGTTTGTCCAATGTTGTTGCCGTACCTGGAAGAGAGCCCGGGCCACTTTTCTCAAGACCACCTCCAGGTATCGACGACAGGCAGACCACCACCAGACCCCTGCTCCCCGCTACCGTCTTTAGCAGAGGGTATGGCTGTCCACTCGGGATCTGTCCTTCCGGGTGGAGTCCCGCAAACTTTCCCCCCGTTTTATTGGACCTTTCCCCATCTCTAAGGTCCTTAGCCCCTCTGCTGTTCATCTTCTGTTGCCCCGCACTCTCCGTATACATCCCACTTTCCATGTATCTAGAATTAAACCTCTGTCTCACAGGCCTTTGTCTCCTGTTTCCAGGCCCACCCCTCTCCCCCCATCTCATTGACGGCCATCCGGCATACATGGTGAGGCTCCTCCTGAGTGTTCGACCTCAGGGCAGGGGATTTCAGTACCTGGTTGACTGGGAGGGTTATGGCCCGGAGGAGAGGTGCTGGGTCCCAGCTAGGAACATCCTGGACCCAGCCCTCATCACTGAGTGCTGCTGCCGGCACCCCGGTCAACCAGGTATGTGCCCCGGTGGGACGCCAGGTGAAGCCCCTAGAGGGGGGGTACTAACACACCCTGATCTGTTTCACATGTTTTGTGCTTGTCTCCACCCCCCACCAGGTGTCTCCCATTTGTCCCCGTTAACTCCTGTGTATTTATACCTGCGTTTAATGTTTGTCTGTTGCCAGTTCCTCTTGTCCCGTCAAGTCCTACCAGCGTGTTCTGTGTTTCCTGTGCTCTAGTTTTTCTTAGCCTTCCCAGTTCTGACCTTTCTGCCTGTCCTGACCCTGATCCTGCCTGCCGTCCTGTACCTGCCTGACTGATTTGGATTACACCTCTTTACCTGCCTTGACTTACCTTTTTGCCTGCCCTTTGAACTATAATAAACTCTGAGACTTGTACTATCTGCGTCCTGCATCTGGGTGTTAGCCTGAGCCCTGATATGGGCAGAGGTATATAGAAAACGGATTGGTCTACACCAGCTTAAAGTGACGGGGCAGATGCTGACTACCCAAAGAAGAAATTAAAATGTAATCATTATGTTCCTCATTTAGAGTAATCCAATGGATTACGTTACCAATGACTTTTATTGTTATATAATGTGTGATCAGTAATTGATTACATTTATACAAGTAATCTGGCCAGCCCTAATTAGTACTTGCTGAAAGTGTACTGTGGTCTCTACATGTATTTGGACAGTGAAGCCAAAAATGTTTGTTTGTACATGAACAGCCTATGATTCTGTGAGGGAGTTTGCTGATATAGATTTAGTTGTGTTCGTTATATGTGTTTGTACAGTGGGTGCGAATAGCCAGTTAACATTATTGACACACATTATTGTAAACTTTTCTCTCACTTCCTGGGAACATCAATGTGACAAGATATGATTCCCAATAAATCAGTTATGGTCATGTGTGTCCTGAAAGTGGTCATTGTGATTTAGAAAAAAACGATGGAAATGTATTTGTACATTTTTTACAACGCAATTCTACCCGAATTCAAGTACAGTATTCATTCAACATCTCAGTGTAGGAATGCTGATCTAGGATCAGATCCCCCAGTCTCTGTAAGCTATTTCACTACCATCTAAAAATACAAAACTGATACTAGATCAGCACTTCTTCTCTGAGATGATTTATGAATATGGGCCTTGGTCCTATAGTCTAGACACTTACTGTGATATAGTACGTGTGTAGGAGTGGGGAGGTTGTATTTGCCGAATATTCCAGCAGTATTTCCTCACCTCTTCTGGGAAAGAATTCCAGGAATTATTTTAAAGATGGGTATCTTTGGTTCGAGGAAGTCATACAGTGGGGCAAAAAAGTATTTAGTCAGCCACCAATTGTGCAAGGTCTCCCACTTAAAAAGATGAGAGAGGCCTGTAATTTTCATCATAGGTACACTTCAACTATGACAGACAAAATGAGAAAAAAAAATCCAGAAAATCACATTGTAGGATTTTTTATGGATTTATTTGCAAATTATGGTGGAAAGAAGTATTTAGTCACCTACAAACAAGCAAGATTTCTGGCTTCCACAGACCTGTAACTTCTTCTTTAAGAGGCTCCTCTGTCCTCCACTCGTTACCTGCATTAATGGCACCTGTTTGAACTTGTTATCAGTATAAAAAACACCTGTCCACAACCTCAAACAGTCACACTCCAAACTCCACTATGGCCAAGACCAAAGAGCTGTCAAAGGACACCAGAAACAAAATTGTAGACTTGCACCAGGCTGGGAAGACTGAATCTGCAATAGGTAAGCAGCTTGGTTTGAATAAATCAACTGTGGGAGCAATTATTAGGAAATGGTAGACATACAAGACCACTGATAATTTCCCTCGATCTGGGGCTCCACGCAAGATCTCACCCCGTTGGGTCAAAATGATCACAAGCACGGTGAGCAAAAATCCCAGAACCACACCGGGGGACCTAGTGAATGACCTGCAGAGAGCTGGGACCAAAGTAACAAAGCCTACCATCAGTAACACACTACGCCGCCAGGGACTCAAATCCTGCAGTGCCAGACGTGTCCCCCTGCTTAAGCCAGTACATGTCCAGGCCCGTCTGAAGTTTGCTAGAGAGCATTTGCATGATTGGGAGAATGTCATATGGTCAGATGAAACCAAAATAGAACTTTTTGGTAAAAACTCAACTCGTCGTGTTTGGAGGACAAAGAATGCTGAGTTGCATCCAAAGAACACCATACCTACTGTGAAGCGTGGGGGTGGAAACATCATGCTTTGGGGCTGTTTTTCTGCAAAGGGACCAGGACGACTGATTCGTGTAAAGGAAAGAATGAATGGGGCCATGTATCATGAGATTTTGAGGGAAAACCTCCTTCCATCAGCAAGAGCATTGAAGATGAAACGTGGCTGGGTCTTTCAACATGACAATGATCCCAAACACACCGCCCGGGCAACGAAGGAGTGGCTCCGTAAGAAGCATTTCAAGGTCCTGGAGTGGCCTAGCCAGTCTCCAGATCTCAACCCCATAGAAAATCTTTGGAGGGAGTTGAAAGTCTGTGTTTCCCAGCAACAGCCCCAAAACATCACGTCTCTAGAGGAGATCGGCATGGAGGAATGGGCCAAAATACCAGCAACAGTGTGTGAAAACCTTGTGAAGACTTACAGAAAACGTTTGACCTCTATCATTGCCAACAAAGGGTATATAACAAAGTATTGAGATAAACTTTTGTTATTGACCAAATACTTTGCAAATAAATTCATTAAAAATCCTACAATGTGATTTTCTGGATTTTTTTCTCTCATTTTGTCTGTCATAGCTGAAGTGTACCTATGATGACAATTACAGGCCTCTCTCATATTTTTAAGTGGGAGAACTTGCACAATTGGTGACTGACTAAATACTTTTTTGCCCCACTGAATGTATGTCAACAACAAACAAACAAACAAACAAACAAACAAACAAAACAAACCACCCAGCTCCTATTTATGCTAATTTCTAAATTAGCAATGAGTTTTCTGCAATTTACTAACAGGACGGCATTTGTGAAGAAGCTTGACTGTGTTGAAAAAGCCAAGTGCAATTTATAGGGACATAAGACCTCAAAAGTAGTCTAAGGTAAAAAGACGAGTCCACCTCCCATGCCATCGGTTGTATACAGACATGTACCAACCCCAAATTAATGGAAAAGATAAACACAGCAAATCTGGGAATGAAATGATGCTTATCTCTTCCACTCATTTCAGATAGTGGTATAAACACTTTATCTTTAGGGTAAATATATCATTAATATGACATAAACGATGAACAACTAAACTTCCATAGTGTATCTTTAAATTATAATGACTACTGTGTATTAGCACCAGGGTTGGGTAGTAATGGATTACATGCAACAGGGATTACGTAATCAGATATAAAACATGAAGTAACTGTAATCAACCTAGATTACTTTTGAAAAATGTGTAATCAGATTACAATTACAGTTTTAAAAACAGATGATAATATATTGGATTATGTGGGCTATAAGTGTTTGCCTTAAACACACTGAAATAGCAGATTTTTGGAACATCTTGGAAAGTTTGGAAGTCACCTTTCAGTGGGAATGGAAGCTTTTCCCTTCTGTTCTAATCTATTGGAAATTGTCTGCTCTCCTTGATTGCTTTTCACAGAAACGTTTTGTAACCAAAAACATCAGTCCCCACCTACTAAGAACTGAATCATATCACATTTCATTAAGATCTTTGTTTCAAAAGGACATTTCTCATTAGACAACACAGCTCCACCCTGTTCACTTCCCATCAAGCACTGGGATGTCATAACCAGCTTTCTCTTAATGCGTTACATCTGCCTATTGACGTCTTTATCCTCCTGTTATTGTAAGGGTGGGTTAGACGTTCAAATGACCATTTCCTCTTTTACTGGTTACAAGCTGCTTGGTAGCTGGGTGTAGGCCTTTCATTTCACAATCAAAGAATGAGGATTGGGACAGCTTTCCTTGGAGGTGGACAGTGAACCTGCCCTTAAGGCAGTCATGACCTTGCATCAAGAAGATGCAGCTGAGTCAGAACGTGCCAAGGATGTTGGGGGGGGTTTGGTGGGAGAGGTAACTGATGATTGGTCTACAGAAGCATAAAATGAAGAGGCAGATGCTAGCTAACCAAAGAAGAAATCCCGATTAGCACTTTTTGCAAATATAAAGGTCTCTCCATATGTATTTGGACAGTGATGCTAAAGCTTTTTTATTTGAATAATCTTTGATTCAGTGAGGGAGAGTTTGCTCTTGTAGATTTTATTGTGTTAGCTATATGTGTTTGTACAATGGGTGCAAATAGTCTGTTAAGATTATTGGCACACATTATTGTAAACTTTTCTATCATTTCCTGGGAACATCAATGTGACAACATTGATATGACAAGATATGATTCCCAATAAGTCCGTTATGGTGTCCTGAAAGTGGTCATTGTGATTCAAAGACACTATGGAAGTTTAGTTGCTAATTGTTTACAACTCAAATCAATATGGACTTGAATTGAGTTGTAAACAAATTGTTCTGTAATATTGTCTGCATGGTGTATACTTCTCTGGGACATTAGGCCTATCACATCAGAAGACCACTTTTAAGATCTGACTAATTTAGATTTTGGAGTGTTATGTACCTTTAATTGATTGAATCCAACTGCATTGCTCTGCAGACAGTGCATGTATCCCTTCTTCTTTGACCTCAATGAGACAAGCTGTTAAAACAGAACTAGTGCAGGTCTCACTGACTTCAACGCTCGTTTGTTGTCCAAGACTGTGGATTGGTCTGCATTAGAAAATAGACAGACATAAGGTTTTCATTTGCACAATGAGGTGGGATTTGTCAAAGTACAATGTAAGCAAGCAGACCCCTCTGAACATATGTAGCACACTGTAAATACCCAGTGAGGCTGGGGGGAATGGTCCAACCTCGCTAGCCCAAATTATACACTTGCAAGGACCGAAATATTCCCTCTCAAAGGAATTGCCCAGTGAGACGGAAAAAGAGGGTCTCATTGTGGGAACTAGTGGGCGTCATGTCAGTGACCCACATCCTCTGCTCACCCCCCACCACACACACGCGCGCTCACATACACACCGCGCACATACACACACAGACACATGCACACGACACATACATACCGACACACACACACACACACACACACACACGAGCACATGCACACGACACATACACACCGACAGGTGTGCACACATGCATGCACAAAAAACACACACACACAACACACACAGACAACTGTGCGCACACACACTTGGCTCAATGGTGACCTGACCACTACCCTGCCCCTTCACCCCCTTCCCCCCAGGCCACTTACTCCTCCAACTCTTTCCATTCATGCTGTCTTTCATTTAATCCCAGTTCCTCCTCTCTTTCATTTGATCCCACTGGACAATTCCTATGGTCTTCCATTCATCAGCAGATCTATTAATATCTTAGTATTGAAGACACCCTGAAACACTGAATGATCTGTGTTGGCTGTCTCCTCCTTTGGGGCGATGATGAGGCTTAACTGAACAGCTGTGGTTAGATATGAATATCCCTTTAAATGTCTTGAGAATGTCCTCTTGTGGTCTGGACATAATGTCTGATTGCATATGATTCACATCAGGGACTCTGGTCAAGTGGACCACAATGCACCACAGTGGACCACTCTGCCTACGGTGTGACTGCGTGTTCACACAATGAATCACAATGATTCACATGAATTTCAACAGTGCGTCTACAGTAAACAGAGACTGTGGAGACAGAAGAGAGTTGTTTTGGAATTGTCGTAGGTGTGTGAGGTAACATTCATAGCTACTTACTCACGGTGGAACTTTTCCGAAATTGAAGTTTACTGTGAGATTTTATAAGCTCACACTCATTTCCTCAGGCAGACCCCGGATATGACACAGACACGTCCGGGAAAGTGTTCCCGGGAGAAAAATGGCTTGACATTTCATACATTAGAATACAGGGGGCAGAGTTAGTTCTTCACAGGTTATCTCCTAAATCTTCTTTCTGTATACGATCCACCCCCTGACAATTCCACCCCTCAAATGTCTGTATGGGTAATTTATGATTGTACGTGTGTGTAGGCATTGTAAGTGTTCGAGTAAATGACCAGTATTATGCAATACTGTGAGAGTGAGGTGGAATTATGTCATCTGTGATACTAACACAGAATTTCAAACCTGTCTGGCCTTTTCAACCAGACGCCACTGGGCTGTGACACAGCAATGCATTTCCCTCCTCCAGAGACAAAATACATGGGATTACTCCTATCAAAACAGTCTTACAACGCCTCTTCTTCAAAGAGTCGGCATGTTTCAACAGAGATGCACTGCACAGTATGTGACAGATGTTTGTACACATGAGCTGTAATAATAATAGTTCTTATCAGCTCACGCACTCCACGGCCTTCCCCAGACTAAACCATCATGTCTACTTTCTGGATTATGGATTAGAGGAATTCATTATTACACACAGGATCTCTTAAAGGGATAGTTTAGTAAGATTACTTTTTTTATATTAGGTGATTTGAAATGGGCATGATATTTAAAAATGTGCCTTTTTCAGCAAGACACGTTTTGGAACTTTTAGGTAGAAATATGTTATGTAGAACAAACATGCCTCTCCGACATGTAGAACAAGGAATAGAGTAGGCTCTATTCATGGAATTTCTATGTGCAGCATTCAACAACGTTTGGCAACTGAACATGGTGTAAGGGAGTGCGTAACTGGCGGCAGGAAGTCAGGCGCAGGAGAGCAAACTGGGTAATCAACGGAGCAGTTTGATTCATAAAACCACCGGTAACCAGAACAACAAACAAATGGGTACAAAACCTGCCGCGCACCAGAGAAAACGTGCACATGCACTTACAATAAACAATTCCGCACAAAGACATGGGGGGAACAGAGGGTTAAATACACAACATGTAATGAGGGAAATGAGACCAGGTGTGTGGGAGGACAAGACAAAACAAAAGGAAAATGAAAAGTGGATCGATGATGGCTGGAAGACCGGCGACGCCGAGCGCCGTCCGAACAAGGAGAGGAACCGACTTCGGCGGAAGTCGTGACACACGGCCCATTCCTCCACCAGACAATCCCACCCCTCAGGTTTCTATGTGACTCACTCTTGATAACGCGGGTGTAATGTAAGATGTATTAAAGTGGGTGTAATATAAGATGTATTAAAGTGGGTGTAATATAAGATGTAATAACGTGGGTGTAATATAAGATGTAATAACGTGGGTGTAATATAAAATGTAATAAAGTGGGTGTAATGTAAGATGTATAACGTGGGTGTAATATAAGATGTAATAACGTGGGTGTAATGTAAGATGTAATAACGTGGGTGTAATGTAAGATGTATAACGTGGGTGTAATGTAAGATGTAATAACGTGGGTGTAATGTAAGATGTATAACGTGGGTGTAATATAAGATGTAATAACGTGGGTGTAATGTAAGATGTAATAACGTGGGTGTAATGTAAGATGTAATAACGTGGGTGTAATATAAGATGTAATAACGTGGGTGTAATGTAAGATGTAATAACGTGGGTGTAATATAAGATGTAATAACGTGGGTGTAATGTAAGATGTAATAACGTGGGTGTAATATAAGATGTAATAACGTGGGTGTAATGTAAGATGTAATTACATGTCAGTGATGTTAGTACAAGTGTTGTAAGAGGTGAGCCAGCCTGCCCAGGACTGTCGGGGCTTGCATGTTGTCAAGTAACGTCATTGAACACTTCTGACTGATATAAATAGAGAGAGATACTAACTAGAGGACAGTGACTGATAGAAAGAGAGAGAGATACTAACTAGAGTACTAACTAGAGGACAGTGACTGATATAAATAGAGAGAGATACTAACTAGAAGACAGTGACTGATAGAAATAGAGAGAGATACTAACTAGAAGACAGTGATTGATAGAAATAGAGAGAGATACTAACTAGAGGACAGTGACTGATAGAAATAGAGAGAGATACTAACTAGAGGACAGTGACTGATAGAAATAGAGAGAGATACTAACTAGAGGACAGTGACTGATAGAAATAGAGAGAGATACTAACTAGAAGACAGTGACTGATATAAATAGAGAGAGATACTAACTAGAGGACAGTGACTGATAGAAATACAGAGATACTAACTAGAGGACATTGACTGATAAAAATAGAGAGAGATACTAACTAGAGGACAGTGACTGATAGAAATAGAGAGAGATACTAACTAGAGGACAGTGACTGATATAAATAGACAGATATACTAACTAGAGTACTAACTAGAGGACAGTGACTGATATAAATAGAGAGAGATACTAACTAGAAGACAGTGACTGATAGAAATAGAGAGAGATACTAACTAGAAGACAGTGATTGATAGAAATAGAGAGAGATACTAACTAGAGGACAGTGACTGATAGAAATAGAGAGAGATACTAACTAGAGGACAGTGACTGATAGAAATAGAGAGAGATACTAACTAGAGGACAGTGACTGATATAAATAGACAGATATACTAACTAGAGTACTAACTAGAGGACAGTGACTGATATAAATAGAGAGAGATACTAACTAGAAGACAGTGACTGATAGAAATAGAGAGAGATACTAACTAGAAGACAGTGATTGATAGAAATAGAGAGAGATACTAACTAGAGGACAGTGACTGATAGAAATAGAGAGAGATACTAACTAGAGGACAGTGACTGATAGAAATAGAGAGAGATACTAACTAGAGGACAGTGACTGATAGAAATAGAGAGAGATACTAACTAGAGGACAGTGACTGATAGAAATAGAGAGAGATACTAACTAGAGGACAGTGACTGATAGAAATAGAGAGAGATACTAACTAGAAGACAGTGACTGATATAAATAGAGAGAGATACTAACTAGAGGACAGTGACTGATAGAAATACAGAGATACTAACTAGAGGACAGTGACTGATAAAAATAGAGAGAGATACTAACTAGAGGACAGTGACTGATAGAAATAGAGAGAGATACTAACTAGAGGACAGTGACTGATATAAATAGACAGATATACTAACTAGAGTACTAACTAGAGGACAGTGACTGATAGAAATAGAGAGAGATACTAACTAGAAGACAGTGACTGATAGAAATAGAGAGAGATACTACCTAGAAGACAGTAACTGATATAAATAGAGAGAGAGATACTACCTAGAAGACAGTGACTGATATAAATAGAGAGAGAGATACTAACTAGAAGACAGTGACTGATAGAAATAGAGAGAGATACTAACTAGAGTACAGTGACTGATAGAAATAGAGAGAGATACTAACTAGAAGACAGTGACTGATAGAAATAGAGATAGATACTAACTAGAGGACAGTGACTGATAGAAATAGAGAGAGATACTAACTAGAAGACAGTGACTGATAGAAATAGAGAGAGATACTAACTAGAGGACAGTGACTGATATAAATAGAGAGAGATACTAACTAGAAGACAGTGACTGATAGAAATAGAGAGAGATACTAACTAGAGGACAGTGACTGATATAAATAGAGAGAGATACTAACTAGAAGACAGTGACTGATAGAAATAGAGAGAGATACTAACTAGAGGACAGTGACTGATAGAAATAGAGAGAGATACTACTCACTCATGACGGTAACTGGAATAGGGGCGGCAGGTAGACAAGTGGTTAGAGCGTTGGGCCAGTAACCAAATGGTTGCCCGAGCTGACAAGGTAAAAATCTGTCATTCTGCCCCTGAACAAGGCAGTTAGCCCACTGTTCCTCGGCCGTCATTGTAAATAATAATTTGTTCTTAACTGACTTGCCTAGTTAAATAAAGGTTACATAAAATAATCCCACGATGAAAAAAAGAGTTTGAAACTAGGTTTATGTGGCCTTATTGAAGTCAGAATCCTCTAAAAGGGTATCAACCTTAGTGTTTTCATGAATGTCTACAAAAACAACAACTTTTTTCCCATTATAACAATACTGTTACAGCAGAGCTATTCTCTCACTCTGTGTGTCTGTCTCTCTCTCTTCACAGACATGCTGTGAAGTGGTCAAGCCTCCACCCTTATTCATTGGTTCTGTAATAAACAGATGTACTACTTTGTTCCCACGACAGTTAAATATACATCAGAGTTGCTCTGTGATGCTGAGCTAACCAACCCTGCTGGAGCACTGAACAGCATCTATGACTGACGTCATTTTGACAGATGTTTGCTTGACCTGCAGCGATCACAGTCAGTCTGGACGAATCACAGCTGCTGGAGTGGACAAGGTTACAATAATAGAAATATAATTACTAGAATGGATAAAGCCCCTCAGGCCACGGAAATTTGACAGGTATGTTCTAGTGGTTATATTTCTATGGTTCTAATCCTTTAGAGTATCCAGGCGTCCAGTACTGTGATAATTATGTGCTCCTAGAACCTGAAGGTCTCATATAGGGTCAGAGACTAGTTTGGTCAAAGAGCAACTCATACCTTTCAACCCAATTCCTCGTTCAGCCTCCATACTGAGTATTTCCAGCTGCATATGATTGAAGGAACGACCCCATCTAGTGGAGGAAAACAGACATGGTTCATGAGGGCTTTTAGAGGAGGGTAAGTACTACACAGAGAACCACAGTAGACCTAGATAGACATGGTTCATGAGGGCTTTTAGAGGAGGGTAAGTACTATACAGAGAACCACAGTAGACCTAGATAGACATGGTTCATGAGGGCTTTAAGAGGAGGGTAAGTACTATACAGAGAAACACAGTAGACCTAGATAGACATGGTTCATGAGGGCTTGTAGAGGAGGGTAAGTACTGTACAGAGAAGCACAGTAGACCTAGATAGACATGGTTCATGAGGGCTTTTAGAGGAGGGTAAGTACTATACAGAGAACCACCAGCCGTCATCA